>NC_082394.1:5077587-5281360 GCF_031168955.1 Gadus macrocephalus
CAATATTGTGTGAACGTCCAATCCTAAAATACTATTGCACTTTAAATATTTAGCATTTGTAGGTAACAGGTCAATATGGAAACTGTCAATGCTATTGATTCATTCATTCAAGTGATTGTTTATAGTGGTGCAAAAATATGATTTTCTATGCTCGGGCAAATGTAAATTAAATAGGCATGAAAATCGATGTACAGACTGCTGTCATGGTCAACTCATGCATTGTGCACGTATGTTTCATGGGAATTAACATTTCACTGAAGTGAAGTTTCAGACCTGAAACAGACAGGGCAGGATGGCATGGGTCTGTTGTTACCGGCTGCTCCTGTTGTTACCGGCTGCTCCTGTTGTTACTGGCTGCTCCTGTTGTTACTGGCTGCTCCTGTTGTTACCGGCTGCTCATGTGTTTAATGGCTGTTCCTGTTGTTACCGGCTGCTCCTGTGTTTAATGGCTGTTCCTGTTGTTACCGGCTGCTCCTGTTGTTACTGGCTGTTCCCGTGTTTAATGGCTGCTCCTGTTGTTACTGGCTGGTCCTGGGCCAGTCACTCTGCATTTAGACCTTAAGGAGCAGGGCTTAGGAATGCTGAGCCAGTTAGTCAACACTAAAACCCACAGAGAGCTCCATTGGATCACAAATACACACACACACACACACACGCACACACGTACACACACACACACACACACACACACACACGTACACACACACACACACACACACACACACACACACACACACACACACACACACACACACACACACACACACACACAACCACTGCCACTGAGAAGCCGGTCTCATGTTACGGCCTGGCTGTTCCTGACCCGCCGTGCTGTTCCGTCGTGTCAAAGCACCATGTCTCTTCCACCAGGCGGACGACTCACTGAGCTGCCCTCTGATGACTCCCTCGCAGGTGTAGGCAGCGGGGCTCCAGTCCATAGCCCACACCCCGTCCACAGAACCCCACGATGGCGGCCCTCTCCGGCCCGCCGGTGTCGGGGCGCTCCCTCCCAGCTCCGGGGTCATCATCGGGTCCGCCCGCTCCTCTCTCCCCTCCCGGCCCTCTCTCCCTCAGCCCGTCGCCCCAGAACCGCGCGCAGCCCCAGACACCGCAGCGCACGGGCATGGGGGTGTACAAGGCCTGCGCCCGCAACGACTCCTACTCCCTGGCGCAGCTCATCCAGCTCGGGGTCACCCAGGAGGCCGTCCGCGAGGTGGACAACAACGGATGGGTACGGGGACACAGGAGGGTCATAAAGCTTGGACGGGTACGGGGACACAGGAGGGTCATAAACCACGGAGGGGTACGGGGACGCAGGAGGCTAGGGGAAGACAGGAGGGTCCCGTTCCCTCACCTGGTGTCTGTTCACTCACCTGGTGACTGTTCCCTCACCTGGTGTCTGTTCACTCACCTGGTGACTGTTCACTCAACTGGTCTCTGTTAGACCATGGAGGTGTACTGGAACACGGGAGGGTCACTACCCTGGTGCCTGTTCCCTCACCTGGTGTCTGTTGACTCACCTGGTCTCAGATGGGTCACGGAGGGTCACTCACCTGGTGTCTTTTAGACCATGGGTACAGAAACACAGGAGGGCCACTACCCTCCTGTGTTCAGCAGCTGCCAGTACGTAGGCGGGAGGCTGAATTAAAGACAAGTTCTGTCCCCCTTGACCATTTTAATTTGTATACTATATCAGTTATAGGAGGACATTTTATTATTAACATTATTCAAATCACTACAGATATGTCCAGGTCAGGTTACATATTGTCACATAAACAATAACTGTACAATAACTACCTTAACTGTTGCCCGATGAAGGTTCTACTGTGCTTGTTTCCTAACAGAACTGCTTAATGTTGGCGTGTCGTAAAGGCTTCCTGCAGATCGTGTACGTGCTTCATGACTGCCCCTACCTGGACGTCAACCTGCAGGACAACGAAGGAAACACTGCGCTGATGATCGCTTCACAAGCAGGTGTGTACCTCCGACTTGCTCACCCTAACACTTCAGCCCGGACTGCAGCCTTAACCCGGCCTCTCGGCCTCTACCTGTCCAGGTAGAGGCCGAGAGGCCGGCTTTAACACCTGCTCCTCAGCCTCCTGACCAGGTAGGTCTGGGGATGGTAATGGGAATCGAACCCAAGTACCTGAACCCTACACTGACCTGTCCCTCTGTGTGCATGTGCTGCTCTGTGATGAACTCTGTGTGTGTCCCCTGCTCTACAGGTTACAGAGCTGTGTGTATCTGCTGCTCTATGGAGCTCTGTGTGTGTCCCCTGCTCTACAGGTTACAGAGCTGTGTGTATCTGCTGCTCTATAGAGCTGTGTGTATGTGCTGCTCTACAGAGCTGTGTGTATCTGCTGCTCTATGGAGCTCTGTGTATGTGCTGCTCTACAGAGCTCAGTGTGTATCTGCTGCTCTATGGAGCTCTGTGTGTATGTGCTGCTCTACAGAGCTCAGTGTGTATCTGCTGCTCTATGGAGCTCTGTGTGTATGTGCTGCTCTACAGAGCTCAGTGTGTATCTGCTGCTCTATAGAGCTGTGTGTATGTGCTACTCTACAGAGCTGTGTGTATCTGCTGCTCTATGGAGCTCTGTGTGTATGTGCTGCTCTACAGAGCTCAGTGTGTATCTGCTGCTCTGCAGGTTACAGATCTCAGTCTGTATCCGCTGCTCTATAGAGCTCTGTGTCTATATGCTGCTCTAAAGAGCTGTTTATATCTACTGCTCTATAGAGCTGTATATTGGCTGTTCTATAGAGCTGTGTGTATCTGCTGCTCTACAGGTGACAGAGCTGTGTGTGTGTGCTGCTCTATAGAGCTATTTGTATCTGCTTCTCTATAGAGTTCTGTGTGTATCTTCTGCTCTATAGAGCTGTGTGTATGTGCTGCTCTACAGAGCTGTGTGTATGCGCTGCTCTATAGAGCTCTGTGTGTATCTTCTGCTCTATAGAGCTCTGTGTGTATCTTCTGCTCTATAGAGCTCTGTGTGTATCTTCTGCTCTATAGAGCTCTGTGTGTATCTTCTGCTCTATAGAGCTGTGTGTATCTTCTGCTCTATAGAGCTCTGTGTGTGTGCTGCTCTATAGAGCTGTGTGTGTATGTGCTGCTATATAGAGCTGTGTGTATCACCTGCTCTATAGAGATGTGTGTATCTTCTGCTCTATACAGCTCTGTGTGTGTGTGTGTGCTGCTCTATAGAGATGTGTGTGTATGTGCTGCTATATAGAGCTGTGTGTATCTTCTGCTCTATACAGCTCTGCGTGTGTGTGCTGCTCTATAGAGCTGTGTGTATCTTCTGCTCTATAGGGCTGTGTGTATCTTCTGCTCTATAGAGCTCTGTGTGTGTGTGTGCTGCTCTTCAGGTTACGTGAGCTCTGTAATGTATCTGCTCAACTACTACCCGGGCGTTGACACTGAGATAAAGGACTGCCGAGGGTTCACCGCGCTCATCAAGGCTGCCATGAAGGGCCGCAATGACATCGTGGCGATCCTGATCATGGCCGGTGAGTGGCTTCCTCCGCCCCCGACACACGCCTGACACCTACCAAAGCGCCTGGTTATGCTACTAAACTGGCTGGTTTCCTTGAAGAGAAATCCTTTTTGCACAGATTGTATAAATGTTAGTGAGCTCTAATGTGAACCATGACTTTCCTATTGGACTGAATAACAAATATTTTAGAATAATTTCGCTGAAGATATGTTTTTTTCCCAATGTCATTTTACTTGACTCTCACAAAAGGCGTTCAGTTTCCGCGCAGGCCTCCGTCTCCGCCGGACGCTGGCTGGGTGCCACTAACACTCCCTGTTCCCACTGAAGGAGTGATTTCAGGGCTTTGGGAGATCATGAGGGCCCTAAGCCTTCGCTAATCTCAGACCGAGGCGGAGGCGGGGGCAGACTGGCGGTTTCCACTGCTATGTCCAATCTCTGCTCATGTAATTCTTCTATGGTGTTGTTTTGATCCGCCACCCGTTTGCGTGTGTGCTACGATGAGACGGAGGTGTAAACAGCCCCCCCCCACCCCGCTCTCCTCCCCTCCCAGGGGCCGACATGCACGCCGTCGACTCCAGCAAGGGGAAGTGCGCCCAGGAGTGGGCCCAGACCACCGGCCGCCACGAGACCCTTCAGCGCATCCAGCGCCTGCTGCAGCGGCCCCGGGCCGAGCAGTGCTGCCTGGACTACGGCCCCGAGGGGCCCGGGCTCCAGGCCGCCGCCCCGGCGTCCGACCGCGGCGGGGAGAACCTCGCCCGGCGCATCAAACACACGCTGGGCTGCGTCAGCCCGCAGGAGCCGCGGGACGACGGCGCCCTGGACCTCATGGTGCGCATGACCAGCGGCGTGCGCAGCCCCCTGGTGGCCACGGCGTGCCGGCCCCTCTGCCCCAGCAGCCCCCCCCAGGTGGGCAAGCGACGGCTGGCGGTGGCGGAGCTGGTGCTGATGCACACGGAGGAGGTGCTGCGCGACGGCGCCGTCAGCCACAGCGACGCCCCCGAGTCGCCCGACGCGTCCTGCAGCAGCTCCGAGGTGCTGCCGACCGTTTCCTGTACGCGCGACGGCGAGCGGCGCGGCAGCATCCTGTCGCTGGCCTCCACCCGGGTCAGCGCCCTGCTGCCCCGCGGCCTGGCCCGGAGGAACAGCGTGGCGCCCGCCGGCAGCATCCCCGACATCAGCGTCAGCCGGTCGGGGGAGGAGACGCCCAAGAAGGAGAACCTGGCGGTCAACCAGAACGGCTACCTGGAGCCGCCCACCTGGAAGTACAACAAGAGGAAGAAACCCAAGAAGAAGGATGACGACAAGTCGAAGACTCCGTAGCGATATCAAATAGAGGAGGTTGGATCAACTGCCAAAGTGTCGAAGTCATAAATAACAGAACAACAGAACCAAAGCATGATACAGAACGTTTATGTCCGTCGCTGCTGCCATTATTACTTTTTTCTCACAAATGGTTATTCTCCTAAACTGGTTGGTTTCCTTGAAGAAAAAGCTGTACCACCAAAATTCATTTTGTACAGATTTTTTTAAATGTTAGAGAGCTTTAATGTGAACTATGACTTTCCTATGGGACTGAATAAAGAATATTTTAGAATAATTTCGCAGCAGATATTTATTTCAAATGTCATTTTACTATACCACCACTCAGTTTCATGGAATGATTTGTTGATGTATTTGTATTTAAGTATTATTACACCAAAATCTGTACGCTCGAAAAGTTCCACAACTTGTGGAACAAGAGATAATTAATGAGTAAACAAGTTAAGTGTATATTTGGCTTACACACAGGAAATACAAGGGGATTACACTACTAAACACAAGAAAACAATGCAATCCAAAGTGGCTTATCATGTAAATTAATCTTTAAATGTATAATTGCCACATTTGAGAACAGCTCACGAGATTGCCTTTATTAAAGGAAAGAAAATATGTTTTTTTTCTGACAAAATTGAATATGACAGATACCTCAGGTGCTTCTGTCCTGACGATGACCTGCGCCGTGTTTCAGTCTGCTGCCGCCTAACGGCGAAGTCTTGAACAGCAGCACTGTGACTGGCTGGTTGTCCTCACACACACACACACACACACACTGCCAGCGCTGGGAAATAAATAAACACACGGATGTCATGCATCGGGAGTTGGTTGACCATGGCTAAAACCCGTGTTTTGTTGGCCGCTGTCCTCCAGGCAATACTATGGGGAGCCTGCGGAGGTGAGTCTGTCTGCCCGCCTGTCTGTCTGCCTGCCTGTCTATCCGTCCGTGTTTAAACCAGCCTCGTCTCAACATGGCGCACCAACATGAGCTAACACGGCTAACCGAGCTAGCTGGATAATAAACAAATCGCCTCGACACCCGGAACGAGGTCAGCAACCGTCCTGCACACTTTATATTGTGTGTACACCGTGTGTGTTGCGCTGTGAGGTTGTGTGTATTTAGTTCACGTAAACCGGCTCTGACGGAGCTGATGAGGAGACCCTATCTCACAACCCTTATTATACATGACATATTATACATGATATATTGAAACGAACCGATGTAGAACATAACGTACATGAGGACTCGGTACTCTGTCCGCTCGGCTATCATCGGGATGTTGTCAACAACGTCCCGATTGATCTACTTCGTGTTGTTATTGTGATGCAAACCAATCATCACATGTTGACCATTAACCTCCTCACGCATCACATGTTGACCCTTACCACCTCAAACGTCACATGTTGACCCTTAACCGCCTCACACGTCACATGTTGACCCTTACCCTCCTAACACATCACACCACACGTTGACCCTTAACCTCTCTGTGTAGCCAGCAACACTTTGCTCATTGTATTATACTGCTGTCGATCATTCCCATTACCTGCTGTTATCCTGTGATGATGTAATGCCGTTTGGATCGTAAATGCTTCAAACCAATTTTTATTCATTTATGGGACTAAAAACATCTGATTGATCATTGACTACTGATGACTATTATGTTTTATTAGGTTAGATGGTGTACAAAGGGCTTAGATTGTCGGTCTATTAATCATTGAATCTAAATAATGTGTATTTTGTGATCCTCAAGTCACATTATTGTGTCACTCTTTATAGGCGTATGTACACATACCTATACAGGTCTACCGTAATGGACCATCATAGTCCTATATTTATAGGTTTATCATCGGCTCATGTATAGGTCTATCATGTATGGCCTACGTCTCAATGTTACTTTGTATAACATGATGACATGCTGGAATACATCCTACGTTATTTCCATGCATGTTCCTGGTGTTTATCTGAAGCTTGGGCTATAGAGCTCTGGCGTGAATGGCTGGGTGAGGTTCCCTCTGGGAGGATCCTGGTTTGATGAGGTCTGCATGGCTGGGTGAGGTTCCCTCTGGGAGGATCCTGGTTGGATGAGGTCTGCATGGCTGGGTGAGGTTCACTCTGTGAGGATCCTGGTTTGATGAGGTCTGCATGGCTGTGAGAGTTCACTCTGGGAGGGGCCTGGTTTGACTCTCTTTAACTGATTTGGTCCATTGATATACCAGGTCAGTCACGAGACGTTGGGAACAATGGTTAAATACATATAGCTTGGGTTTTAGGTGTTTAATGTCAATGTATGTCACAAACACATTTTGAACTGGCATTTGGAACACTTCTGCCTGAAGGCTTTAGTCCTCCTCATGGTTCTCCTCATGGTTCTCATGGTTCTCCTCGTGGTTCTCCTCGTGGTTCTCCTTGTTCTCATGGTTCTCCTCGTGGTTCTCCTCGTGGTTCTCCTCCCGGTTCTCCTCATGGTTCTCCTTGTTCTCATGGTTCTCCTCGTTGTTCTCCTCGTGGTTCTCCTCACGGTTCTCCTCACGGTTCTCCTCCTACTCACGGTTCTCCTAATGGTTCTCCTCACGGTTCTCCTCATGGTTCTCCTCACGGTTCTCCTCACGGTGTCTCCCTCTCCTCCTCAGCTCTGTGGTGCAACTGCACCACCATCCTGTGCAGGAAGACCAGCCAGTGTGAGACGGACGGGGCCTGCATGACCTCCACCTCCGTCCTTGAGGGCCAGGAGCAGCACGTCCGCACCTGCATCACCCGGGACAACCTGGTGCCCCCCGGGCAGCCCTTCTACTGCCTGGGGGCCGCCGGCCTGCTCAACATCTACTGCTGCTACACCGACTACTGCAACAGCATCGACCTCCAGGTCCCCTCTGGTGAGACGCCGACCTCACACCACCTACTGACCTCTGGGACGAACAATAACAACACCATATCGGTCAGATAACGACGTTCAGGACCAGGTTATGACTGACCGGTAATGACTGACCGGTAATGACTAATGGGTAATGACTGACAGGTAATGAGGATCTGGAACAGGTAATGATGGTTAGGACCAGGTAATGACTGACAGGTAATGATTGATTGGTAATGACTGACAGGACCAGGTAATGACTGACAGGTAATGACTAATGGGTAATGACTGACAGGTAATGAGGATCTGGAACAGGTAATGATGGTTAGGACCAGGTAATGACTGACAGGTAATGATTGATTGGTAATGACTGACAGGACCAGGTAATGACTGACAGGTAATGACTAATGGGTAATGACTGACAGGTAATGAGGATCAGGAACAGGTAATGATGGTTAGGACCAGGTAATAACTGACAGGTAATGATTGATTGGTAATGACTGACAGGAACAGGTAATGACTGACAGGTAATGGGTAATGACTGACAGGTAATGAGGATCAGGAACAGGTAATGATGGTTAGGACCAGTAATGACTGACAGGTAATGATTGATGGGTAATGACTGACAGGACCAGGTAATGACTGACAGGTAATGACTAATGGGTAATGACTGACAGGTAATGACGATCAGGGCCAGGTAATGACTGACAGGTAATGACTGACAGGTAATGACAATCAGGGCCAGGTAATGACTGACAGGTAATGACGATCAGGGCCAGGTAATGACTGACAGGTAATGACTGACGGGTAATGACAATAAGGGCCAGGTAATGACTGACAGGTAATGACGATCAGGACCAGGTAATGACTGACAGGTAATGACTGACAGGTAATGACGATCAGGACCAGGTAATGCGATCAGGACCAGGTAATGACAGGTACCCAGGTCCGGTCCTCTCCTCACCCTCTCCTCTCCTGCCCCTCAGCCACGTCGCGGTCGGGGCTGGCGGCGGGCGTGGAGCCGGCGGGGCCCTGGGGCCCAGTGGAGCTGATGGCAGTGATCGCGGGCCCCGTGTTCCTGCTGTGCCTGCTGCTGATGGTGGGCGTGTTCCTGTTCCAGTACCACCAGCGGGCCTACAGCCACCGGCAGCGGCTGGAGGTGGAGGACACCTCCTGCGACCACCTGTACCTGGCCAAGGACCGGACGATCCAGGACCTCATCTACGACATGTCCACCTCCGGCTCCGGCTCAGGTCAGGACCGCCTCTCCAACCCCGGGGAGTCCTGATGGGACTCCCCGGGGTGCTGTACTGGGTCTGTGGGAGGGTGCTGGTTGGGTCCTATAGTGTGTGAGGGGGCTGATGTCTGTCTGTGTGAAGGTGCTGATGTGAGGGTGAGGGTGCTGATGTGAGGGTGCTGATGTGAGGGTGCTGATGTGTGAGGGTGCTGACGTCGTCCTGTGTGAGGGTGCTGACGTCATCCTGTGTGAGGGTGCTGACGTCATCCTGTGTGAGGGTGCTGACGTCGTCCTGTGTGAGGGTGCTGACGTCGTCCTGTGTGAGGGTGCTGACGTCGTCCTGTGTGAGGGTGCTGACGTCGTCCTGTGTGAGGGTGCTGACGTCGTCCTGTGTGAGGTGTGCTGACGTGGTCATGTGTTAAGGGTGCTTATGTGAGGGTGCTGACGTGAAGGTTCTGACGTGAGGGTGCTGACGTGAGGGTGCTGACGTGGTCCCGTGTCCGCAGGCCTGCCCCTGTTCGTCCAGCGCACGGTGGCCCGCACCATCGTGCTGCAGGAGATCATCGGGAAGGGGCGCTTTGGCGAGGTGTGGCGAGGGCGCTGGCGGGGCGGCGACGTGGCCGTGAAGATCTTCTCGTCCCGGGAGGAGCGGTCCTGGTTCCGCGAGGCGGAGATCTACCAGACCATCATGCTGCGGCACGAGAACATCCTGGGCTTCATCGCCGCCGACAACAAAGGTGCTGCACTCTCCGGACCTCAGTACACACTGGATATACTACTACCTCAATATATATAGTATACACTCTGAGGACCTCAGTACACACTAGATATACTACTACCTCAATATATATAGTATACACTCTGAGGACCTCAGTACACACTAGATATACTACTACCTCAATATATATAGTATACACTCTGAGGACCTCAGTACACACTAGATATACTACTACCTCAATATATATAGTATACACTCTGAGGACCTCAGTACACACTAGATATACAAGATATACTACCTCAATATACACTCTGAGGACTCCCTATATACACTCGGAGGACCTAAATATACTCACGAGGACCTCAATACACACTAGATATATTGGATATGCTGCTTCAATATACACTCTGAGGACCCCCTGTATACACTAGATATACTATCTCATATCAAATACACGCTAGAAATCTCAAAATACACTGATGACCCCCTTTATCCACTAGATAAAATATCTCATGCAATACACACCTGTAGTGTCTTAATACCTCTTACATTCAGAGTACCTCAATATATACAATACTATCTAGTATATTCACTCCCAATATACTTATGATTCATCAGTTGAATTCTGATTTCCCTTTCCACCCCTTCCTCCGGTCGCTAAGACAACGGCACGTGGACCCAGCTGTGGCTGGTGTCGGACTACCACGAGTACGGCTCGCTGTTCGACTACCTGAACCGCTACCCCGTCACCATCGAGGGGATGATCAAGCTGGCGCTGTCGGCGGCCAGCGGCCTGGCCCACCTGCACATGGAGATCCTGGGAACCCAAGGTGGGGTGGACGACTCGAGGTCCTGCTGAAGGCCAACAGAGCTCTGGAGCTGAACCATACGATGGTTCCTTTAGCGGCAGGGGACGGAGGGGACGACCCCCTGGGTCTGAGTTAGTGACGGACCACATGGTCTAAGTTAGGGACCGCCATGGTCTGAGTCAGGGCCCCATGGTATGAGTTAGGACCCCCTGGGTCTGAGTTAGGACCTTAGGGCCCCATGGTATGAGTTAGGACCCCCTGGGTCTGAGTTAGGACCCCCTGGGTCTGAGTTAGGACCTTAGGGCCCCATGGTATGAGTTAGGACCCCCTGGGTCTGAGTTAGGACCCCCTGGGTCTGAGTTAGGGACCTCAGGTGACAGGATGTGTTCCTCATGACCCGTCTGCTTGTCTCTCCACAGGGAAGCCTGGCATCGCTCACCGAGACCTCAAGTCCAAGAACATCCTGGTGAAGAAGAACTGCACGTGCGCCATGGCCGACCTGGGCCTGGCCGTCCGCCACGACTCCCACTCGGACACCATCGACATCGCCCCCAACCAGAGGGTGGGCACCAAGAGGTCTGTGTGAACCCTCTCAGGGGTACCTCTCTCCTGCCCGTCCAGGCAGTAGAGAGGTCTGTTGTGTCTGAAACTGCACCCCAGTGTTTCTCATGCCAGACGTGGCAAAAGGTGTTACGGTATATTGACATTGATTTGTGTCCTGGCACTTAATGTACGCACTCATTGTATGTTGTACATCCTGGCACTTAATAGTAGTAGTAGTAGTAATTAGTAATAGTACTTAGTGTAGCATTTTATCCTAGCTATCTTGGTTGTATACGGGGAATGGGTTAACCTAGTGATTGTTAGTGCTTGACACTTGGTTCTATGAACATCCTTACTGTACCGATATTGGTGTTTGCCTTCTTCTGACAAATGGCTTTGGTAAAGGCGTCTGCTAAATGCCCTGAATGTAAATATGTATTTATGGTTTGAGTGAACTAGAAGGAGTCCCCTCCCAATGGAGGGAGCCCCATGAGGACCGGTCCGTCTGTCCCTCGGGTGCACGGTGGAGCCCTATAAGGTCCGTCTGTCCGTCTGTCCCTCGGGTGCACGGTGGAGCCCTATAAGGTCCGTCTGTCCGTCTGTCCCTCAGGTACATGGCGCCGGAGGTCCTGGACGAGAGCATCAACATGATGCACTTTGACTCCTTCAAGTGCGCCGACATCTACGCCCTGGGGCTGGTGTACTGGGAGATCGCCCGCCGGTGCCACAGCGGAGGTGAGTCGGCTCAGTCTGTGCCTCGGCGGGGGCGGGGGCGGGGCGGGGCGGGGAGGGACTCACTCGAGGTGTAACCCCGGTTCCCGCTCTCCCCAGGGGTCCACGAGGAGTACCAGCTGCCCTACTTCGACCTGGTGCCGTCCGACCCGTCGATCGAGGAGATGAGGAAGGTGGTGTGTGACCAGAAGCTTCGGCCCAACGTCCCCAATTGGTGGCAGAGTCACGAGGTACGGAGATGGAAAGGGTGGATTTAAAACTGTCTCTCATGCCAGTGTGTCGGCCGTTTAAAGTCTTTACAGAACTTCCAGCTAATATGCACTTGCTAATTATTCGTAGTTTTTGACACGTTTTATTGATATGATTCAACACTCCTGTCTCCCATCTCCCATCTCTAAACTCCTCCATCTCCTCCGTCTCCTCTCCTTGTCTCATTGGTCTCCTCTGTCTCTTCTGTCTACTCTGTCTCCTCGTCTCCTTTGTCTCCTCCGTCTTCTTTGTCTCCTTCATCTCCTTGGTCTCCTTGTCTCCTTCTTCTCTTTGGTCTCCTTGGTCTCCTTGTCTCCTCCGTCTCCTCCTTCTCTTTGGTCTCCTTGGTCTCCTCGTCTGCTCGTCTCCTCGTCTCCAGGCACTGCGCGTCATGGCCAAGGTCATGAGGGAGTGCTGGTACTCCAACGGCGCCGCCAGACTCACCGCCCTGCGCATCAAGAAGACCCTGTCCCAGCTCAGCGTTCAGGAGGACATTAAGGTCTGAGCTCAGTGACCACGCAGCCCTGAGGACAGCTCACCACCTGGGAAAGGACGGACCCCTGCTCCCCCCCCCCCCCCCCCCCTACGGGACGCAGGAACACAGGCAAGCCTTGGGAGAGCAGAAGCTGAAGGCGAACGCCAGTGGCTCTGTAAATCGTCACTCCATTAACACTCCTGCCAGCACCGAAGCCCTCGATCTGAGCTTCCTGAAGCCCTACCTCGTGACCCGGCCAAAACTACTGAACCGCCCCTCTCCTGTCCGTCCTCGGTCCGTCTGACCGACCGACCGACAGACGATTCCTTCCGCACGCGCACTGTACAGAGGAGATCAGGATGTGTAAATAACATCGTTAGGTTGTGATAGTCCACCGGACCCCGCCCTCTTCAACCAGCCCCCCCCCCCCCCTGACCCCGGCCTGCTCCCCGGTGAGGCCAGCTCGTGGTTCCTCGTGATTCCCACCGGTTCCTCTGATCTCCGTTACACAGGCGCACGTTTCCTCAGCAACACACTGGAGAGCTTCCTGAATAATCATGTTCTGCTCGACGGCAGTCTCCCCCCTGGATGTCGTTCAACCTGTTCGGCATGTGGTCCAGCCTCCCTTGTACAGGCGGACCCCAGATCTGTCACTGCGGTCCAATCAGTTCTTAGCCCCTTGGATGGGCCCACAGTAGTGGTGCAACGGTTCACGGGTTACCCGTGATCCGTACGGATCAACCCTCATGGTTCGGGACGCGAGTGATCCGCGGATCGGCTGATTAAAAAAAAGAAAAGAAGTTGTGAGTTCACGTGATCAGTGCATGTTTACATGCAAGGACAATTCCGGTATTTACAACATCATTAAGTATCGTAGCGAAATACAGTTTCTGTCGTTTTATTAGGCGTTCCGTAAATCCCATTGAAACCGTAACCGTAACCGGAAATGTTTATGTTTGGTTGTAGTCTTTTCGCTCAGTTCTCCGTATCAACAGTAGGGCTAGAACCGAGCGAAAAGACCACAACCAACCCCCCTTGCAATGTTCAATGAGTCTTCCATCAGAAATGAGTGGATTTACAAAATGCCAAATAAAACACGACATAAACTGTATTTCGCTACCATACTTGATGAAAAAAAAAAAAAAAGAGGAGGATGTCTGCATTGCCTGGGGAGAGTGTAGACTCTAAACTCTCCCCAGGCAATGCAGACATCCTTAATGTTAAATTGTTAATCCAGGGTTAGGGATTATTTACTATCCATGTTAATAAGAAGGAATAATGCCTCAAGATTGCAATTTTTTTTAATATTGACTATGCTTAAAGGAAGCAGGATTATTACCTAATTTTGTGCTTTATTTTGTTTTTACACATTTGAAGATATTATTTAAAGTTTAAATTTGTCTTGTTATCTTTTTTGTTGTTGTTGATCCAAAAATGATCCGACCCGTGACTCAAAAACCGTGACACGATCCGAACCGTGAGTTTTGCGATCCGTTGCACCCCTAGCCCATAGCCTCTCACCCCACGACTGACCCCAGATCTGTCACAGCCGTCTAATCAGGTTCTTGGCCCCTCGGATGGGCCCCTTAGCCTCTCGCCACGCACGCACGGTACCTCCTCAGGTGTTCCCCCTACCTTCTGATCCACAGCTTTGCTCTGTGTGACTTCAAAACCAAAACCTCTGAATCCAGCAGACACGGGTCGAGTCGGTGGAAAGTGGAGACGCGCGGTAGGCCTGCGGTTCCCGGCTGGGGACACGAGACGTCTCGTCTTTCAAGCGTCCCCTACAGAGACCTCTGTCCTGACCTACCGTCACCATAGCAACGTTAGGAAGAGGGGGCAAGCAGGTCAACCACTCCTGGTTAGATTAACCTTTTGCCAGATTGAACACACTCCAGTAGGTTGAAGAAGGGGTTATTTGTTTGTGCTTGAGGCTCACAAACTATTACTGCTGTACATAGATTATAAATACAATCAGTTGATGGTCGTTTGGTATTCAGATCACTTGGTGGAATACCCTTTGATACTCATCTCAAAATGCGTTGCTATCCTTGATGGTTTGATGTACGATAGTGAACCTTCAATTACTACGCACATATTCTGTTGCTCGTCGTGTTTCTGTCCACCCATTGGTCCGTGTTGTTCCAGCTCCTCCCCCCTCTCCTTACCTCGCCACGCTCAGCCAGAATGTCTGTATCCTTCTCTTTGGGGCTCTGTGCTAAACCGAAAAAGGTACTGCTGATGTAAAGTCTCTAGCACATTATTTATAATATCCTTTCCTCATGCTGTGAGTTTCGAGGAAATCCTTTGAAGGTGAAGACTAACCTGATGGTGACAGACCGACTGTTCTCACACTAGCCCGTGTTTGTTCAGGACTTCCTCACCGAGAGGCAATGTTTCCACGTAAACCTCACCCATCGGTTGTATTACTCTGAATCACGCAGCAGATTCGATTTTGTAAGATCTGGTATTTCTTACAAGTCCTGGGAGAGTTTGTTTAGCACTAACTGTAACCTTATTATTCGTGAAACCTAACTACTACTGATTCATCTCGTGGTATCGCACATGAACTTGTATTTATTGGTTAGAATGTATGCTTTACCTGCACTGTTTTGTTGATTTTGCACACATCTCTATGAGGATAGTCGGTGGCTGGAGCACTGAGCTGGAGGCTCAGTGATGGATCTCTACAATCATAACGTCTAAATGATCCCCAACGTGTACAATTTAAACATGTCTTGCCTAACAATTTACGTGATTTATCTTTTTAAATAATATTTTAAGTACACTTAAAGATAAGCAATGAGACTTCTCATATATTACTCAAAGACCAAATGTTTGCTCACACACACACGATTGATATTTCCTCAGTCTCAACACTACACTGTACTTACATTATTGAATTAAACATATATTTGACTTTCCATGAAAAATGAATAAAATGTACTATGGTTCGGTGATTTGTTTCCATGTACTCATTTATAGTTAACACATCCCTTTTGGTATGTTGATGTTTATTAGTTCTACTCCCCTGGGTTCAGACCCATCAACGCCTTTGAACAACAAGATCAACTGCTTCTCTCCGTGACTACTGAATGTCTCATCAGGTATCTTGAAGAGCAAGAGTTTCATGGCATGCTACTGCTGGCCAGGGCTGGTGTAGAAGAGCGCTATTATATGAAGTTACAGAAATAGATTTAACCCAATTAGTCTCGGGTCGTTCAGGTCTTATTTCAAAAGGTAACAAGGTCACCAGGATGCAATTTATATCGTAAGATCCGCTACAAAGCCTCCGTACTCCTTAAGCAGAAGAAATGCCGTCCCGGGCTGCGTAACGTAAGAAGGCACTAACCTCAAAAGTCATTCATCAAAGCTGCACCAATCCAAACAGGTGGATCAAGTTCGGACTCGTTTGGTTTGTTCACCTTCAGCCCTTAACCCCCCCCTCCCTCCCGTGTAATGCCGTTAACCAGTACAGGAACCATGTACAGCACCTCCCACTCTGCATGGTGTGGAATCAGAGTTTACAGCAGGAGACCGTCGCCCCACGAGGTCAGAACACCGTGTTAAGGTGAGCCGACTCCTCAAACCAGAGGGCCCGCCCAGGTGTACCGCTCCGCTAACGAGGTGTACCGCTCCGCTAACGAGGTGTACCGCTCCACTAACGAGGTGTACCGCTCCACTAACGAGGTGTACCGCTCCACTAACGAGGTGCACCGCTGACCTTTACGAGGTGTACCGCTGACCTTTACGAGGTGCACCGCTCCCCTATTGAGCTGAGGCTCAGCCGTTTAGACCCCTAATCGCTCAACGATGTTAACAAGCCTTCCATTAGGAGTTTTAAATGAGGGAAAGTAAAAAGCAATAAACATGTTCAGAAACGATGAGGAAGCAGAAAATCCCTTTAATTCCCAGCCTATGACGAATAGTAGTTGTACTTGTCATACAAGCCACAGGTTATTGGACTGCTTCAACAACAGAGATGAGACGTGCATGTCACAACAGGAAGAATGGTGGATCTGGATAGATATAGATAGATATATCTAAGATAAACGATTGGTTTAGTCATCATTGAAGCAGACATAATAAATGGGACATTATAAACCAAATAAATAGCCAGTGTGTGCATTAAAAAATATCACATATATATAATCAGAACACGGTATATTTAAGGTTATTCTACATTTACAATAAGCCAACCTCAGTCTGAGCGTGATTGGCCAGGGGACTAGTTCAAATCAGCAGAATGTGGTCGGAGCGAGGAGACTCGACAGGTGGCTACAGGCCTCGAGGAATGCAGCTGAATGGTGGAACAGGTCTGTTCTTCGACCTGATCCTGCATCCGCCAGGAATCATACCTCAAAACGACAACAATGAACGCCGCAGGGAATGGACCGTGCTGGTGATTTCCACGTGCAGGCCGTTGACCCGGTACACAACAAGGCGATTGTTTTTGTCAAGAGTCCTGGTAGAATATGCGGCCATGAATAAAAATCTTGTAGGTTATGCTTTTTGGTGCCCAATAAATCAGCTTGATTAAAAAATAAAAAACATCCTTCATCACTCATTACGGACATAATTGTATTATTACGCGTCTCGTGATTGATCAAAATAAAGATGATAATGGAAGTCATTGTGATTGTGGCCCCTAGAGGCCATGTGCTGGGTCGGGCCCGAGAGCGATGTGCGGGGGGCCCCTCTCGCGCCGTCCCTTCTCTCATCGAGGCTCCCAGAGCCGTCCGTGTCACTGGGGCCTCACGACGTCCCTGAAGAGGAACAGGAGGTCAGGGTCAGAGAGGCGGTCTTCACATGTTGGTTCACTGCTCTGACAACCAGTTGAGCCCATTGAGGCTCTATAGAGTAGAGATGTTCCCGTACCAATTATTTCCTTACCGATACCGGAACACGAGTATCTGCTGATACCGAGTATATATATATATATATATATATATATATATATATATATATATATATATATATATATATATATATATATATATATATATATATATATATATATATATGATTGGTTCCTAACTGTTGTATAATGAGCTTATACATAACTGCTATGACGCCTGATCATTTTGTGAAAGTTTGTATATCACTCCGCCCCTGGAAGTAGAAACAGTTTCAAAGTAAAAAATATATTGGATGATGGAGAGGGTGTAAATGTTGTTACTCCTGGAGTGAGCAAGGCGATGGCGAGACTAACGAAAGGTTAGGCACACGGCGAGTGAACTGCTCCATAGGATAAATTGCCGGCGAACCGCTCTAGCCGAGCCTTCTCTCGGAGGGACGCTAAAGTGTGTTGCATAGTGACCGTCGTGCATTTTGAAGGCAGCCAGGAGGGACTACTTTTTTGTATTCTTTAATAAAACGGCTACTTTGACTTTCTTGGTTTCTTTTCAAATGTAGTGCGTCTATGACTTTTGTTTTGCCATAATAGTAACCGTTGTATTAAAGCAATAGCTCCCTTCAGTCAGTGGTATGTGCTCATTATACCACTGTGAAGGGGGTCGCCGGCCCTCCGCTGCGCGTCGGGGCCGGATAACGCCCCTTAACAGTGGTATAATGAGCACATACCACAGCCTGTCGTGATCTATTGCTTAAATATATACACACACACACACACACACACACACACACACACACACACACACACACACACACACACCGATACAGAATTTAGCATTGTAATTAGTAATACCACTTGTTCTTATTGAAGGGTTCTCGTACGATGACAGAAATGTACAGTCGGTTCACGAACCCTTTTTTCTCAGACATAGATCATTTACATTTATAATTTATATTTATAACAATACATTTGTTTCCTTCTAGTTTAGCATGAGCAGCCATGTTTTTCCGAGCGGTAGCTCGAACGCATGTAGGTCGGCGATGACGCGTTTCCCATTCCGACTTTCCATCTCCGACCGCTGAGCAAGTCACGTGATGGCATCGGTTTGGCGCATAGACTTCCGTACTCGCCGATGCCCGATATTGCATTTCCGATACTGGTATCGGAGGAATTTTTGATACTGGTATCGTTAACAACTCTATTATAGACCCAGCATGGACCTTCAGACCCTTACCCTCCTCACTGTTGGTCAGCACCAGCGCCTGCAGGATGTCCGACAGCGAGACGATCCCCTTCACCACCTCGTTCTCGTCCACCACCACCAACCTGTGGACCTGAGAGAGCAGAGTGGGGCACCAGGCTTAGAGGGGGCTAACAGAGCCCCAGGCTTAGAGGGGGCTAACAGAGCCCCAGGCTTAGAGGGGGCTAACAGAGCCCCAGGCTTAGAGGGGGCTAACAGAGCCCCAGGCTTAGAGGGGGCTAACAGAGCCCCAGGCTTAGAGGGGGCTAACAGAGCCCCAGGCTTAGAGGGGGCTAACAGAGCACCAGGCTTAGAGGGGGCTAACAGAGCCCCAGGCTTAGAGGGGGCTAACAGAGCCCCAGGCTTAGCGGGGTCGGCTACATCAGGCTTAGATGGGGCCAAAAGGGCCCGCTCACCTCAGCCTCCACCAGCCGGTTGATGATGGCCTGCAGCGTCTCGGTGCGGTTGCAGGTCAGCACGCCCTCAAAGTACTGCGAGCGGTGCTGCAGGGCCTTGGTCACCGTCACGTCCAGGTTGTTGTAGTTCTTCTCCGCTGCCAGGTTCTGGGGGGGGACCACAGATATTCAGGGGGGGGGGGGGGGGGGGGGGCGACTTCGCAGTGATCAATTACAATTAGGGGCATTTGGCCCAAAGCGACTTGCATCGGTTAATACACACATTGACACACCGACAGCAGAGTCAACCACGCAAGGCGACAGCCAGCTCTTCAGGAGCAGTTAGGGTTAGGTGTCTCGCTCAGGGACACATCGACACTCAGCTAGGAGGAGCCGGGGATCAAACCAGCAACCTTTCGGTTACTGCTCTACCTCCTGAGCTAAGCCAACCCCGATCATTCAGGGCATTGTTGAGTAATAACATACAACGAGACGTCATACGTTATTGCTCTACAATCAAATTATTACCATTGTTAAATATCACTATAATAATAATTATTATCATGCATAGCTTTGTAGATCAGGAGGGGTAATAAACAAAATGGATCATCTCTAAAATGACGGTATAAATCTGTTATTATGAAATACATTGTTTCGTGCTTCACCTTTACAGGAAAAAAATAAATAAAATAGCTACATGATTGGATACCGACAGGGATTAAAAAAGTATTCAGCATGTTTCTGAGCCGGAATTTGATCATGTGACTAGCCACGGACCAGTTTAACTCATTATCGGGAAACCATTGACAAACCATCAGTGGTGTGTTGAAATCTCTTAGTGAGACGTTATTGGAAATCATGACCGAGAAAGCCCTTGTAATATCCTGTCACTTTTCATTAGACATACCCGACTACAGTCGCTCACCAACTTCCGCAAAAGTCTCAAGACTCAGAGTTAGCCTAGACTCTGCAGCCTCGCCCCTTACCCCCCACCCCCCCTATGCACTTATTGTATATTGTACGCCCAGGCACTTAAAAATAGTACTTAGCATGGGGTAGCATCTTTTACTAGCTATCTTTGTTGTATACGGGGAATGGGCTAACCTAGCGATTGTTAGTGCTTGGCACTTGGTTCTATGAACATCCTTACTGTACGGACAGAGATATATTGTCGTTTCTGTTTCTTCTGACAAATGTACGTAATATTGTAAGTAATCGTAAGTATTCATTTTGGACAAAAGCGTCCGCTAAATGCCCCGAATGCAAATGCAAATGTAGAAGTCTCTGACCCTCACACCGCGGTAAAG
Organism: Gadus macrocephalus; assembly: GCF_031168955.1. Classification (NCBI taxonomy): domain Eukaryota; kingdom Metazoa; phylum Chordata; class Actinopteri; order Gadiformes; family Gadidae; genus Gadus; species Gadus macrocephalus. The sequence continues at coordinate 5,097,805 of NC_082394.1, forward strand.
ACACAGCGTCGGAGAATACTTACGATGACGTCGAACTTGGAGTAGATATCCACCACCCGACCTGCGGACACACAAAAGGGAACACACGGGGGGGGGTCAGTCTCCAGGGGAACAGCGCTGTCCGAGGTGGAGAAGAGCGGCCGTCCTCCCGCCTCACGCACCTTTGTCGTCCACTACCGGCAGGGCCGAGACCCTCTGCTCCACGAAGATCCCCAGCGCCGTGTAGAGGGGCGTGTCCGCGCGCACCACCGCGATGTTCTGGAATGTTCCGATGTGGAGTTCCTCCAAGGTCCTGTCCAAGAAGGCTGGTATGGGCATCTCCGATATCTACGAGCAGAAGACGGGAGAGCTCGTTGTGACGGCTGGTGACCGATCGCGCCCGTTTTTTTTATCCTCGCGAGTCAAACTCCGAGAGGCTGAGGGGTGGAAACACTCACAAACAGCTTGAGGAACTTGAGGATCCTCTTGTGTGTGAGAATGTAAAGGGTGTTCCCGGTTAAAGGGTCGATCACCGGCAACCGGTGGATCTTGTTCTTGAGCAGAGATGAAACTGCGTCATACAAGCTGGGAGAGAAGAGAGGCCGTTAGAGAGACAGCAACTGTCCCGCGGGGGAGAGAAGACAGTGTGGTGTGCGGGGGAGAGAACGTTAGAGAGAGTGTTAGAGAGAGCGTTATGGAGTGAGAAGACAGAGCGTTAGAGAGACAGTAACTGGTGCAGAGGAACGGAGGATGGATCAGTTCAGACCAGTACCTTGCGTTGGGCGGTATGCTGACCAGGGGTTTGAAGGAGTCCTGGAGATACAGTTCTGTAACGACAAGTTGAACAACGTGATGCATGGCACAGTAAGACTGAGGGGACAGATATGCAGATATGTTTTTTTGAGTAAACGTTTACCTCTCCAGGTCTCAATTTTGTGCTCTTCCAGCTCATATATCTGGACCTTAACAGTAACACCAAAGCGGTTAATGTTCTTTTCAGAATAACATCTTTAGTAAAAAAAAAACCAAAGCCCCCACGGTTCAGGTCTTACCAATGGAGATTTGTAGTAGCGATGCAGAATGTTGATGAAGTCTGTTATGGTGAGCATTCCTGTAGAAAGAGAAATGCCACATTAGCCTAAAACCATCGGATCACTTTAGTTTAGTGGTTAAAGTCATAGTCAGTGCGTTTACATGGGACAGCTAGATCGAATTAAGCCGTATACCGATTTTGCTACTCGAACGGACCGTGCCAATTATCCGAACGTACATGGCCTTTAAGAGATCAGATAATGGCCGGAGCATGGCTGATTCTGCTACCCTAGGTGGCGCTGTAGCACTTTTAACAAGTGGTTATAGAGCCACTTCCGGTTGACCTCTATGTCCCAGCAGCAACAAACACAGGCGGCATTCAAGAAAGATGTTTTCAGTAGACAGCTGTCAGTTCACTTCGGGTCCATGTCATTTCTCCGACACTACATTGTTACAACCTCGCGGTCGTTTGCGGACTCCTCCGGCTTGACTCCTCCCAATGCCCCGCTGCCGGAGGAGTCTGCATACCACCGAGAGGTTGGAACAATGGATCATCTGAGAAATGACATGGACCCGAAGTGAACTGACAGCTGTCCCGCATACGGCAACAATCCCTTTCTCCTCCATGTAGCGTTTCAATCTTGACTTCAGTGTCAAAGCCAAAATTCCTTTCCACCAATTCCTTCTCCACCATGGTCGAGATAACCCCTACTACGAGTCTTTGTTGTGGAAGTACCAGAGAGTCAGAGAACCCGACACCCGTCTTTAAGATTCATATTATCCGAGAATATCCCCGTCAGTTCGGTCGCGGCGCAATGAATAAATAAATATCGTATACACATCAGAAGGAAAAAACGTTTATTTTGACAGTTGTGCCCGAAGTTACTACTTGTAAAGTAGGGGGCTCCTTTCCCCCGGCCGCAAGATCTCGCGCATTCGCAGAACGTGAAATCCGACGCGGGTTTACATGATGCAGGTAGAAACCGGACTATGATCGAGTTATCTGGTGTTCTTATCCGATCTCGCTTGTTTGTTCATGTACCAATTTCAGTCCGAAGTAGATCGGTTAAAGGTGTTACAGGTGTACATGCATTTTAAAAGTCTGGTTGTGGTCTTATTCGTTTCTTCATCCGATAATGGCTCTGCATGTAAACGCACCGAGTGTGTAGGGGTGAGACTTTCAGAAATCCTTACCCACAAAGCATTGCTTCTTGCTGTCCCACAGAGGTGCCGCTCGCACACCGTTTGAAACAAGCGCAAAAAACGCCTTCTTGACCTGAATTAAAAAAACATTGACACAACAATGACAACCAGCTGAAAGCAGGAGGCCGACACCAGAGATTCAGTGATCACTCACCTGCAGCGACGTGTCGAAGACCACCAGCTTGGAGCTGGTGGGGACCAGGTCGTAGCAGCGGTGGGACTTCATGAACCGCGTGTACACATTGTGCTCTGGGTCTAGAGCCAAGATAAAGGACATCACACTCAGGCCCTCCACATCATACAGGCTGAGAAAGACTTGCAATAAGTGAAGCAGAAGTCTGAATCATACCTTCAACGACTTGCTCTTTTTTGCTGTCCAGATCCTCAAGGTGCGCTGGGATCTAAAATATAAAGTCATCCTTTGATTAGGTACCAAAATACAAAGTAAAGCAATGACAGGTTACCCCCTATGCTTATGAAACGAACATAGTGCGCATTCTGTCCTCATGAGGTGCGTAATGTCCTCATAAGCTGCATGATGTCCTCATAAAGTGCATCATCCACAGTAAACAGACTTCCCTCGGTGGGTCGCTGGATCAAACCCGGCTGTCCCTAACCCCTAATCCCGGGGAGATGTCCCCTCATCCCGGGAGGACGTCCCCGTCCCCTCAACCGGGGGAGATTTTCCCTTAAGCGACTCCTTATTTAAACGTAACCTTCACCTATAGAACGGTCCTGTGTGGTGTCTATCCGGTAGGTGAGTCCGAGGACATCATGTTGGTCCTCAGAGGCCCGTCACAGGGCTCCTGTCCTTATCATAAAGTAGCGTAAAGAAGCTAAGGGAGGTTGGACTTACACACTCCATGTTCCTCCAGCGCTCTGTCTCCACGACAAGAAGGGTCCCGATTCACTTCACCGCGGGATCACACAACCTACCGATCTTCTTTGAAGTGTTTTGAACTAACTTCAACTCTTGAGCTAGAGCTTCGGCTAGCATGGAGGCATGGACGTGCTGCACGTACACAAACGTCAACGACGCAACCAATAGGAGAGCAGCACGGTCGTCCTGCGTCCTGCGTCATCATGTCAATAAAATGCCCATGGAGCTGTTCTTGCTGGAGGGGAGCTCTGGCGGTTCATCCTCAAGTGAATACATTCGGTGTGGATTAAACTCACTCGTTCTAGCCATTGGCTGCAATAATAAAAATGTTTTGGTTTTTTGAGGGAGATGTAATATGTGTATACAGTTGTCTCTCATGGGTATATTGTGCCCATTCTGATTTATGCAAACAAAAACAAAAAGTATTTATCGAACAATCAATGAAAATGACAAATCAAAGGAGTAAAGGATTTATTTATATACAAAACTGTTTACAGCAAGTGTTCTGAATTACCATTGCCCCACCTGAGAACATTGATGCCCAGTCACACCATGAGATTCCCCCTGGGACCGGTCAGCTCTGGGGGAGGGGGGGGGGGGGAAGCACCTTGAATCATAAAGGGGGGCCGGCACGAGACCGTCCTGAGGCTCAGACACCTGGGGGACGGCTCACGAGGCATGTGTGTGTGTGTGTGGGGGGGGTGTATGAACTGTAAGGCACAAGACACAGCCTCTCTCAATACGACCCACGCTCAACCCACTACTCCAAGAAGCACTCAATACAAATAAAAACCCCAAACAACAAGTGGCCACTATGGGCAGAACGCTATATAATGTAGAGGAGAACACAGCCACCTTTCTGTGTAAGGCTAGTGTGACTTTGAAAGGCTTCAGAAGGCCTCATGTTCTGGACAGTGTTCATTTCCTTGTATCTGCAAATTAAATGGAAATTATGCACCATGGGAAGAGTATGTCCATCAATGTACTGCGAGAGCCACTGTTAAAAAATCTATTTAAAGTGAATCTTCTACTCAAATATCATATAATTATGCATATAATCAACTAAAAATATTTAGGGGAAAAGCAAACCTGCATCATTCAAAGATACCCAAAACTATTATACCAGCTTCTAAGATTCTATTTCTATAGACACAACTTGTAAACATCACTGATCTTACCGATGCTATAATCAGGTTATCCGCCAGATAACACATTATGGTCTACCAAGAAGAGAAAAGAACTGTAGGAAAGGGAGGGGCATAATCAAGAATCAAACTATGATCGGGAGTATAGAAATAGACTTGTCATTAACACACATTTTACAATTTAGTCTAAAGGCACCCAACGTTTAATTTCTTAAATGTACAGTGAAAAATTGTTACATTAAAGTGAACTTCTCTTTCCAATTAACCTTATTCAGTTATAAACCAATTTGTCTAATTTAGAATCGCATTCCAAATAACATTTGTAGCATTATGAACTGTAACAGTTGTGTGTCAGGGCAGGGAAATTATTTATAAGTTTGGGAGTTCAGGAATAATATCAATCCTAAGAACCGTCCATCCTTCATGGTTTTACTATTTCAGCTAATGACCTGACAGATGCCAATCAATCCAAAACATTCACTTGGTTTTTGTACTGTTTGGTACATTTGGCAATATCTTGTCTTATATAAGTTTGGGTAAATCCCAAAGTTCATATAAAGTCACCTATATTAACAAAAGAAAAGAAAATATAGAAATCCTTTATGAAGGAAAACACTTTGAAATCAATCAAAAACAATATTTTTCATCTTGCTCATAGAAATCGTTCCCTATAATTACAAGTGATAAGCTCATTGGTCAGTTGTTTGAGCCCCTGGCTGTATCTAACCCAATCAGCTGTTAGGATGGAGTCCGGAGAAAGGAAATGCCACGCAGCTCCTTGACGATGGAAGAGTGAGCGGGCTGGTGGGGGTACCACCTGTCCTCAGCAGGGAAGGGAGAGTGTGGGGGCTGGTGAGGGGAGAGTGTGGGGGCTGGTGAGGTGAGAGGGGGCAGGCTGGTGTGGCATCACCTGTCCTCAGCAGGGAGGCGAGAGTGAGCGGGCTGGTGGGAGGGGAGTGGGCAGGCTGATGGGGGGGGAGGGGGGGAGTGGGCAGGCTGGTGGGGGAGTAGGAGGGCTGATGGGGGGGGGGGGGGGGGGGGGGGGAGTGGGAGGGCTGGTGAGGGGTACCGCCTGTCTTCAGCATACGAGTCGTCTCCACGGTCACTGGGAGACGCCTTTACATCACAGCACACTTCTTCTCCTCCGACGGCATGTTCCCGTCCGCCTTCTCCATCTCCAGGATGATCCGCTTGAACACCTCCACGGCGGTCTGCGTGGAAACAGGAAGAGGAAGTGGTTCACACCAAACAAACTCCGCCGCACCAGTTCAGTGCGTGGTGGTCAGCCATGGGGGCGATCACAACTCTTTACCTGAAGAGTTACAAGAACTACACATCTGAAGAACTACAAATCTGAAGAACTGCACATCTTAGAGGGTTTCTATAGATTTTCTCTTTGAGACACAAATGATTAACTCAAATGATCAAACTCACTGTAAACCACGGACTGCTATAAAGGGCCGGTGTGTAGCCCTTATAGCAGTCCGCAACACAGACATGTTGCTTCTCGGTCTGATAAAAATGGACATGGTATCAGTGTTTACCCTAGGATGGAGTTGCAGCAGCGGAGTTGCAATTTTTTTTTCCTGCTCGCAATTTTTTTTGCGTGCTCGCAAAGCGCACCCTGCCAGGAGGTTTCTATGTGTCTTCTGGCACCAGAAGGGTGTACATTCAGTACATTTGTACACAGTAATGCGCAGGGGAAATATGGAGAGATTGAACATAACACAAGTATAATCTTTAAAACTATTATTTACATATATTTAACAAAAATATATTAAATATATATATATATATATATATATATATATATATATATATATATATATATATATATATATATATATATATATATATATATATATATATATATATATATATATATATATATATATATATATCAAAAAGCCACCCTATACAGTAAAATCACATAACAAAAATTCTACAACAATCGAAAAGGTCTGTGCCTCCAAAATAAAATAAAATCCTCAAAAATAAGAAGAGATATGTTTTTCAAAACTAAATGTTGTAGTAGGACCATTAAGAGGCCAGCGGGTCCTGTGACGTCCCCACACCGAATGGCAGCCTAAACTAACTTCTCCCCAACAAAACGTTAATTTCGCCTCTTTAAATTGCCAAATAATTGCCAATTTTCGTCAACACAAGATCTGAATAACGGGGCGAAGATGGGAAAGAAGAATGGACTAAAGAAAAATACTGCTGCAGAATCCAATAACGAAGGAGAAACCCCGAACAGCTCTCCTGCACAGGGAAACGATTAGGAAGCTAACGCAGAGCCACACGTGGCTACCTTAGCAAAGGTCTTAGAGGAGATACGGGACTTTCGTAAAGACACGAAAAAACAGCAAAACGATATCAAAGATGAGCTCACTAATGTCAATGCTAAGCTAGCGGAGGCAGAGACGCGAATTGAAAATGTGGAGGACCGTGTTCAAAATGTTGAACAGGTGCTAAGCAAGATGATAATGGTGATGAATCAGCAGGATAATAAACTGCTTGACCAAGAGGGAAGATCCCGACGGGAAAATCGAAGGATATATAATGTTCCCGAGGGAGCGGAGGGGCCTTCTATGGTGGAGTTCGTGCAGAAGTTGCTTGGCATTAACAGACCGCACCGGGCGCTCGCCCCGAGACCGTCCGGCGACTGGTCATTAGGGGCAAGTGAGGCTCAGCCCCACCTACTCTCACAAGAAAAAAAAGAATACAAATATAAATATACAACCTTATGATATATATATATATATATATTTTTAAAAAGATCTCCCCAGAAAGTACTGTAAAATAATAAGTTTGGCGCTTTCAGTTCGTTTTTAGTCGACCCTTGCTTGCTTCTTCAGACTGAGTTCGTCTGAAGGGGCTCGAGCCCCACCATCCCAATGTAATGTGTATTGGACTGGAAAAATTGAAATGCGCATGCTCAGCGTGTTACTGTCGAAGTGGATGGAGATAATTTTGCTTCTGGTGGGGCTGGCCCCACCGGGACCACCATGGACATATATGGTTCGATCCACTACAGCGTAATTTCATTTTTCACAGTTCATTGGCTGTAGTGTGTGGCGTGATGAGTCATGAATCGAGTGACCTCACCTCACCCAACCTGAGTCACGGGCGCGAAAAGTCCTGTAGCGAAGGAAACATTGCTAACTAACATGTCGGAGGCACACAAAGTCCTCTAGCGAAGAAGTATAATTTTGCTAACTAACATGTCGGAGGCACACAAACGAAAACGAGTCGACAACATGAATGTGGTAGATCATCTATTGCAGCACAGATTTGAGACCCTAACGGAGACAGATAGACAGGCGCTCCGAAGCTGATATGGAGCGCCTGTAGTTGGTGTCCTGACGGGAGATCCTGGCACCAACCCGGGCTAGCAGGTCATCGAACTGGGCCCGACTCAGTCGAAAGTACCGCTGAAACCGGCCGTCATCCAGGCGGAGTTCTTGGAGCAAGTGGTGAAACTCACCCTGCTGTGGCCGTCTCCGGAGGATGTCGTGCACCCAAAGCCGACGGCGTTTGCGTTTGCGACGCTCCTCGGACTCCCACAGCAAATAAAGCGCAGCGATGGTGGCGATGTCAGCCATGTTTCAGCAAAAGAAAAATGGCGGGGGGGGGGGGGAGTTTTGGGCGGTCTCATCTACGCGCGTATGCGTACGCGCGTAGCTGACCATTTTTGACACAAAATGGTCAAGCAACATTTTAGCTGCGTTACGCGCGTACATGGTACGCGGGGTACGCGTCTGGTGTGTTCGTACGGAGGAAATATTAAAAGGTAAAACGCCTTGACACGTAAGTAAGACCAATGAAGGATGCTCAATCTCCATTTTGAAATACTTTTTTGTGAAATTTAAAAAAAATATTTGTCGGATATTAGGGCTGTAACTTTTTCCAATAATGAATTTCAAACAAATTTAAAATGCCCCGTAATTTGTTTGAATATATTCTAATATCCCCTCCACATTAGCTTGTTTTACTGATAGGTTGAGAGGGTATACAATAGTTCAAACTGATAGAAAAGCGCCCTCTGCTTGAAAAGAAGGGAAACTACTTTTTAATATGCTTATGAGACTGCAGCTCCAATATCTTGAAACATTTTAGCACTAAATCAGTCACAATAAGTTTTAAGTACGCAAGACAGAAAGAAGCACAGGTCATTTCATATTCTATAATAAGATATTAACTATTGCCTACAAGCAGTAAAAAGAAATGGATCAATAGTGTTTGGATGGATGTCTGTATGCCTGCAAAGCCATTAGCAACACTTTTATAAAAGTGAAGGGGTCTACCATTTTTGTTGTAAGATTTCGGCAGTTTAGACGCTGTTTAGCGTATTACTGCCCTCAACAGGTCAGATGTTGAACTAGATTTTTACATACAGTCCTGTGTTGTGCAGGATAGACGGGAGCAGGCGAAGTCAACCTCTACAAAAATCGCCACGACTGTGAAAACAAACGGGGAACGTCACGGACACTGGTACGTCATTTAAAAAAATAAAAAATATTGGCCTAGCCCCACCAGTTTTTTACATGTAGAAACGCCACTGAGTACAAGCCGCAGTCAATAATAATCAGGTTTCTCCGCTACACAACTAAAGAGGAGGTTTTGCGCAAGGCATGGGGGAAAAATAAGGTGTTTTTGAAGGGGAGACCGATTTATTTCGATCAAGATTACCTCCCAGCTATTCTACAAAAGCATAAAGATTACTCAGAGGCAAAGCGCGTGTTAAAGCAGAGGAATATCTGCTTCTACAGCCCAATCCCAGCTAAACTACGAGTGTTCTACGAAGACGAAACAAGGCTATACCAGACAGCAATGGAGGCAACCGAGGACATGAAAGACAGGACTGCCCGTCACCGCCATCACACCTAGGGAGAGCCTGGCTGAACAGCTGTGCCGCTCCGCCTGGGACGCGGTGGGAGCGAGGCGGAGGGGAGCGAGAGCGGGACATCAGGGAGAAACTGCGTGCCTTCAGGAGACAAGGCTCACCCCCCACAGGAGAAGAGCTATACGTTATGAGTAATGTGGTGAGCTGAACAATCTCTTGAGTTAAACAGTGCCAGGTTAAATTTACTAAAAATGCAGGGATCAAGATGTGACTTACCCTTTTTTTTGCTATTATTATTACTTTCCCATCCATTCTTTCCTCCCTATTTGAATGAGAATATATACAAGGGAGTGACAGATACTTTTTTTTCTTTTTGGGAAATGGACAGATGCTGCAGTGGGGGCCCACAGCCCACAGGTAGAAGAGGCCTGCCCCCACAGCTAGCCTTTATTTTCAGCTTAGCTCAAGGTCACTTACAAGAGACCCCAACCTTGGTACCACACTTGTTTTATTGTTTTGTTCATACGTGTTTCTATGTTCTGGTTGTACAGGGAGTAGATCTGCTAAGTTTTGTTTTGTGGATATTAAGGTTACATAGACAGATAAATACGTCTAGTTGCAAAGTGAAATTCATCTCGTATAATATTAATGGGCTTTTGAATCCAATTAAGCGTAGTACAATTTTAGCTAAAAGGAAGAAAGAACATGCCCACATAGTATACCTTCAGGAAACTCATTTAAGCGATAATGATCATGGAAAACTCAAGTTAATTGGCTTCACCAATTTGTTTTTCTCATCATATAAATTAGGGCATAGAAGAGGAGTTGCTATCCTTATTTCTAACAGGCTGAATTTTGAAAAGGTTTTTGAAATGGGAGATAAAGAGGGTCGATTTATTTTAGTAAGAGGGAATATAGATGGTCGGCCAATAACTTAAATATATATGCGCCACCTGGAAGTGATGTTGGCTTCTTTAAAAAAATCCCTAATATTACGGCAACAGAAACAGTAAGAAGTAAGAAGGTCTGCAGGGGAGATTTAAACGTACACCTACAACCCGGGTTGGATCGCTCAAGTAAAAAAAACAACTTGGAAAAAAGTCCCTAAATAGAAAAGTAAATACACTTTTGAGGAGGTGGGTCTAATCAGCATATGGAGAAACCTTTTCCTTAACAGGAGAGATTATACACACTACTCTGCCCCACACTCCTCGTATTCAGGAATAGATTATTTTATAACATTTGGAAAAAGGACGTAGTGAATGACTGTGGAATTGGGACGATAGATCTAAGTGACCAAGCACCTATCTACTTATATGTTGACATAAACCTGCAACCAAAGAATACCACTTGGAAATGTAATTCAAGTCTGCTCAATGATTCTAAATTTAAGGAACAAATTACAAGAGAAATAAGCCTCTACTTAGAATCTAATGACAATGATGAGGTCACACCTCCCATTCTTAAAGGCTGTATTAAGAGGGGAAATTATAGCTTTTTCATCATACAAGAAGAAAATGAGGAATAAAAAAAATGGCTAAATAAATTGAAGGAACTAGAAAGGAAACATAAATGACATTCTGTGCAAAAGATATTTAAAAAAATATATAGGATATAAAATATAATATATTTATATCCTAAATATAGGATATAAAAAAAATTAGGAACGAAATCAATGATTTAGCTACACAAGCAGTTAATAAAAATCTAATGTTCTTGAAACAGAGATACTATGAAAGATGGTCTAAATCTATGAAGATATTGTCCTGGAAATTGAAGGATTTTTTTTCAGAAAATACAATTCATAGATTTAGAACAAAAGTAATACAAAATAAATCAAGTGAAATTCATAAAATTTCGAGGTGTTTTACAAAACCATATACTCTAATGTCCCAGGAGGAAATATAGCCCAAATCGACAATTTTCTAAATTCTTTAGATTTACCACATTAAATGAAGAACAAAATTAAATATGACTGCTAATTCAACACAAGGGGAATTAAAAAATGCGATAAGTAGAGAATTTAAAGAGGAATTAACACCTATAATACTACCAACACTGAACTGGGCTATACCAAAAGAAGGCAAGGATGAGATGGATTGTGGTTGGTATCGACCGATATCTGTTCTTAAAGGGTAATTCCGGTGTAAAATGGATTTGGGATATGTTTTGTATGATAACGAGTTGAAACGTTTGTTTTGGAGCACAAAAAACGATTATAGACGCATTCTTCAGTTGGCTGTTTTTAGCCGATTCTATCAAAACGCTATAAACTTGGAACGATGGGGGCACTGGTTATGGTAAAAACTAAATCGCTATTTTAAACCACTTAAAAGGCTAAAAGTAGCCCGACACTTCTATGGTAGTATAATAAGGGTCTTATCATATAAAACGAGGCATTGAGAACTTAGTAAGTGTACAGATTGTCTATTAAAAAGGAAATTTTATACACACAATACCGTCAGTAGATCACCCGTTTACGCCATTTTTTTTTAAGACTCGATAAGTATATTGACGAACACAGAGCTTGCGTGTTGCTGTTGTTGTTTACTCACAGGTTCTTGAATTGACCTGGATATGAAGCGTCCTTAGCGCAAAAATATTGGTTTCCAAAGAGAAAACGGAGCTCTCCTCTCCTCTCCGTTTATACGTTTTACTCTGGTGTGTAAGTGTCCGTAGCGCAAAATAATATAACATTCGTTTTTTTAAAGAGATAAGAAAGAGCTCTCCTCTCCGTTTATAAGCTTCATTCGTGTTTGAATTAACCTGGATATGAAGCGCATATCCAGTGTCCGTAGCGCACAGAATGTTATACTATTTATAACATTCGTATTTTAAAGAGATAAGCGTAAGCTCTCCTCTCTTTAAAATAAGAATTTCAGCAGCGGCGGTTTCCCCTACATGCACCTAGCAGTGGCGGTACGTCGCTGCTAGGTGCATGTAGGGGAAACACTGGGGATATTATCACATAAGCCGTACATAAAGGCTAGGACCCATTAGTCATACCGTTGTTTCAGACCACCAACAATGTTGACGCAAACGCTAAAACTTGATCCCAACTCTATCCCAAGCAGACACAGTAAAAGCTGTGTGTAAAACCAGGATACCTCGTTCTCCTTGGCGGAGGACTCCATGAAAGCAGCCCCCCATGAGTCGGCCAGTTTCTTCCCTTCCTCTGGCTTGATGACTCTGTGGAATAGATGATGGACCCTTTTAACCGCTGTTCAGGATTCTTTTAACTACAACTAAATTTAACTATGCTATCTGTATAGATGCTTTATATTGAACATTTCCTTCCAAATTATGTTTGTTTTTTTCCAAAGAATTGAAATGTCAGGAAAAAACACGGAAGGGAATATGATTTCAGAATTTACAAATGCTGTATTTAATAATCCTAAGTAGGTCAAATTATCTTCATAGTATCTTCAGGCCTTGTACATCAGCTTCTTCTGGAGTATTACCTTTCCATGTGCAGATCTTTTTTGTTTCCTACGAGAACGGTAGGAACCCTAAAATTAAAAAAAAATCAATCATATATAGAAAAAAAGATGTAAAGGCAAAAATACATTACTCACAAAATGCTTTGATGAAAACAGTAGACTTACTGTATCTTTCCAACCATATCTAGTAACTTGTCATGTAGAGCCTGCACAACTTCAAAACTGTAAAGATCGAAACATGTCATTAATTAACATCAATAGGGTTATGGTGGTAATGGCTGCACAACACATTAAGTGTTCTGTACGATATGTTCAATGTGTAACACAGCATGCAAATGAAAACCCCAATCTATTCACCTCTTCATGGAGGTCACTGCATAGACCAGAACATAGCCATGGATGTCCATGGAGTGGGACTGGGGGAAGATTGAGTACTCGTCCTGGATCAAAAGAGGACGGCCGCAATTAAAATATATTACAGCAGCAAGTGGGCCCACAATGGAATGGAGATTACATTTACTTTGATGCCTTTAACCCCATATCTGCAAATAGGGCCATTACACGTATGTATGTCTATTCACCAAATAACTGTACAGACTGCTAAAACGTACCTGTCCGGCCGTATCCACCAACTGAAGATTGAAGTCTTGGCAATTGACAGAAACCATTTTGTTGAAGGCTGAGAGATAGTAAACAATCGTTAAACATAATGCTTTAAAAAATAAATGTTTACTGTGTTACAATTGCTTACAAACAACTAGGAGTACAACGACGTACTGTTTTCGATAGTGGGGTCATAGGAGTCCACGAACTGTCCTTCCACAAACTGGATGGTGAGAGAGGATTTGCCTGCAGAGAGAACATACTGATCATGTACCATACTGTCTTCACAGACAGTTCAGAAATGCCATTGGTCGCTTCTGGAATGAATATTTCACATAATAGTAAAGTGGGCCACAGAGAGGTTCAAGTTGTCCTGACAGATTCATAACATGTAAGGTGAAGCACATTGTTGGACATAACGTTACCACCATCACAGGCTAACGTCTCAAACACCAGAAAGGCTCATTTAACCTCAAAGAGTTAACCTCAGATCAGATCACATATGGAAACTAAACTGTTTTAGGGTGTTGAGATAAGGCCAGCAGAGGTAAACACAGGCTAGCTAGCCAGCTAGCAGTTAGCCTGACTCGTGTATATTAGCTCGCTAGCTAGCGTTAGCTCCAGTTAGCCATCTAGCTAGCGTTAGCTCTAGATAGCCGAGCACAACACGGTGAACACTCACCTACAGATCGGTAACCGATCACCGCGATCTTCCGGTACTTTGGCTGAGGCATGGTGTTGGGAGGGGTTGTTGGTGGGGGTGAACCCGGTTGTTCGCCGCCGGCTTTGGATGCTAAAATAAAACTTTACGGCCACATTCGTCTGACGTCACGTGACAACAACAAACTTTCCAGCCGCTGCCGACAGCCCCGCAACCCTCAGACCCCCCGGACCTCGAACCTCAGACCGAACCTCCCCCGGGCCTCGAGCCTCAGAATTCCCCGGGCTTCGAGTCTTAGATCCCCAAACCTCCCCCGGGCCTCAAGCCTCAGATCCCCGACAGCTGACACCAATGTTCCTTCGTTCACTATCTAGTGTCCGAAAGCTAACGTGCTACGTTTTCAACCGATAGATCCTCAGCTCGGGTCCAGATATGTTATTGAGGGTAACGCGCTTATTGACCGCGGTGGTGAACGGAAGCTGACGTTAGAAACAGGCGCTCACAGCAGGGCGTCAGGAGGTCAGAGGTCACCCGTCGAGCGGCAAGCAATGCTCCAAATCCAGTCGCTCATAATTCAAATAAAAATCTACCTCGAGGTTTTATTATATTATACTGAGAGATTTAATCATGTTTGTGCTATCTTTATATAAATGTCATTTATTTGGTTAGCGATATAAGCGATTTTCCACTAAAACGACGTGTTAGGCTGTCTGACACACATATGATCTCAATCAAACATTAGATTATGTTGTATTTGAAGGATGATGTGATTTTTGTTATGTAATGTTCATAAATTATTATTTACTGGCATGGCCTTGCTATTAATTTAGCAGACCATTCCAGCAAACACATTGTAACTCTGATTAGTCAAACTGTTGTTTATCTATAAAATGTCAGTTTCACGATTAAGAATGTTACTTTGGTCAGGGCTAAAGGTGTTGGTAAAAATAGAATCTCCCAACTAAATGAAAAGATGAGCCAAACGACAACCTTCTCCCACCGGAGCAGTTTAATTCTGGTTATCCAGGGCTTCTGTTCTCATCCAGAAAACCCATTGTCTGTGTGACACAAAGGTAGGCCTAACAAAGGCTGCTTGAAATAGGTTTAGGGTTAGCCTAACCTTTACTCAAAGGGCCACCAGTGACCAAAATGCCACGCTACCCCTCGCCATCAGTTCTTAATGTGTGGTGAATCGGTCAATATCAATACAACACTTATTTCTGTGCTTAGATCATTTCGGTTTTATTTCTATTTTTCTTTATGTCAAGTAATAAATATAATAACTGTTTAATAACTACATAAAGTATGTTTTATTTTATTAATTCTTATATTCATTTTCATTGTCATTCATGTTGAAGAACATTTTTCCAGACCTTGTCAACATGAATTGTAAGATCTCCACGAGGGAAATCGTCAGCTATTCAAAATAATTGACCCAACATTCAAGCCTTTTGAAATTGTGATATTTGATATAGATTTACTGTTTTGATATGACTGTGTATTTGTATACATGGTAAAACATGCATTCTGTCAAACCTGTGCTCCTGAATTACAAGGTTTTTGGAATTTGGAGAATGCTGGACGACCCCGATTTAATTAGCATCGATAGAAGGTCTCTTTAGTGTGGTTCCCTGCTGTATTGACACTCATTATCCACCACAGAAAGACAACTTCCGTCCACTCCTACATCTGATTGTAATTAGTCCAAGGTTGGAAAACACATGCTATAAAAAGGGAGGTTAGTTAGTTAGTCCTCTTCGGAAGGAGGACTCCCTTTATAAAAAGGGAGGTACCAGGTCAAAATATGTCTCAAAGAGATAAGGCTGACATTTGTATAGTTATGGTCTAACATGATGCCCTTGGAATTAGAATAATTGGTTGGTATTACAGTGTTTAATTGTGGTCGATAGGGTTTACATATTTAAATGTGGTCGATAGTGTTTATATATGGTCGATAGGGTTTACATGTGGTCGATAGGGTTTACATGTGGTCCATAGTGTTTAAATGTGGTCCATAGTGTTTAAATGTGGGTGATAGTGTTTAAATGTGGGCGATAGTGTTTACATGTGGTCGATAGGGTTTACATGTGGTCCATAGTGTTTAAATATGGTCGATAGTGTTTAAATGTGGTCGATAGTGTTTACATGTGGTCGATATTGTTTAAATGTTTACATGTGGTCGATATTGTTTAAATGTGATCGACAGTGTTTAAATATGGTCGATAGTGTTTAAATATGTTATTTTCCCTCACTCTCCACCTCATCCCTAACTCCACCTCAAGCTGGTGTGTAGTGAGCGTTCTGGCGCCGATGGGCTGCCGTGCATCACCCAAGTGGGTGCTACATATTGGTGGTGGTTAGTGAGGTCCCCCCTTCACTTTAGGCGTCTTTGAGTGTTATTAATTATTATTATTATTCATGTTTAACCTCTGTTTTCCTTTTATTCCTAGTCTGTTTTACATAGTTTTGAATGATGACTATATGCTCTGTAAGGTGACCTTGGGTGTCTTGAAAGGCGCCTCTAAATTAAATGTATTATTATTATTATTATTATTATTATTATTATTATTATTATTATTATTACTGAGACATGTATTGATTTGATTGTCATATGACAACCCTAACCGAAATGGGTGTTCTTATCATGATCATATCTTTTTCATTAAACCCATTACATCTTTCTATTGAATCGTTGTCATCTGTTTTTAAAGTTACATTAATAGTTTGGTTTGTGTGGACCGGAAACAGAATCACAAACTCAAAAAACCGCTTCCGGGTCATGTCGTCGTCACACGGAAAAACCAAAACAAGTGGATGACATTTCTGACAGAAGCGGCCCGAACGGCGCCACCGGGAGAAGGTAACGAGCACGAACCACGTCGAGCCGACCCGGTCCCGGTGTCCCCCGCCTCACAGTACATACTGGAAGCGTGTCGTCACTGCTGGTTCACTCTATTTCAGTAAGAGCGGGCTAGCCCAATGCTAACCAGAGCTAGCATCATGGGAGGGGGGCGGCTGCCATAGCAACCGTCTGAGAAACACTGTGGCGCTTAATGCTAGCTCAACCAGCTAGCTAGCTAGATAATACATCTACCACCTTAGTGACTCACGGTGAGCGCGGACCGCCTCGTCGCTCCTCGTCTAGCGGGCTTTAGAGACCTCAGAGCCCGCGGCCATGCGTCGCTGCCCGGGTCGCGGCGGGCTGGAACTGATCTGGGATGTGATCTGATCAGACCCGAGCCTCACGTCACTTGTCAGAGGGCGACAGGAGCCGCCAGACTATCTGGTCCACCCCGACAGTCAGTCCTTTAACTGTCACGTTGCCTCCGTGTCTCAGGGTCCACCAGGCAGTGCGTGTTGTTGAGTGGGTTGAGCTCTGTGGGCTGTGATCCAAGACCTTTCGGGGTCGCGACCGCCGGCCGATGGATCGCTGCTAACGGGCTGCGACCCCACAAGCAGAACGATCATACATGTCCAGGTATCATCTGTCTGTATGATCTGTCTGCTTGTGGGTCGCAGCCTGCCGATGGAGCGCTGCTAGCGTCGGAGGTAGCAGACGTTGCTGAACCTGGTTCTGTTCAGACCTCAGCGTACTGGGGCATTATTTGTTCGAGTTGACATGTGGATACCGGTTTGATAATCCATGTTGGGGTGACAAATGCTTTACTATAGACTGGCAAGTTAATCAATCAGCTAACTCACGTGGATTAGCATCCTTGAAGCTAGTTTTAATCAAACGTTATGATATTTGAAAGTATATTTTTATGTCAAAGGAGCAAAGGGCTTTTTTACTGCGTACTCAATCAAGTATATCTCAATATCAAAAGTGAATGTCGTCGTCGTGACTTTCAGGTGTCTGTTTCCCTGGGGTTAAGTCATGGACTGGAATTCCCTGGGGTTTAAAGTCATGGATTTGTATTCCCTGGGGTTTGAAATTCATTGATTTGTCTATTTCCTGTGGGTTAAAAGTTATAATCATCTGCAAATGTCTTGTTTTTCCAAATGTGGTGCTGTTATTTCTACAAAGAAAGCTGAGGAGGGGGTGAAGGGTCATTGGTTGTTTATGTGCCTATTCACCAATAGTAATTCTGCTATTTTAATATTTAGCTCGTTTGAGTATGGATGTAGATGACTGCAATGGCTCGTCCTATATATCAGGTATGCATCTAAAGGGGGGGGAATGATGCTTTATTTAGTTTCTACATATACTAGAAATTGCCACCGGATGTGTCAATGTAAAAAAAAAACAATCTTCTTTCGAGGTGCAGCAAGTGGTGAGTCTTCAGTGGAGAGGGAGTTTCCTGGGGCGCCCGGGGTTCCATCAGCAAGCACCCCCAACAGCCAGCACACCTCTCCTAGCCGCTCGCTCAGTGGTCAGTTCGAAATCAAATCACAATCATAAGAAAGCCTTCCCTGTTTAGTGACTTGGTCCAACACGGACCATTCACAAAAAAGTCTCAGACATAATTTGTGTTGGGCTGACTGTTGGGTTCCTCTGCCCCCCCCCCCCCCCTTCAGCTAACTCCATTAAGGTGGAGCTGTACAGCGACGATGAGCCGGGCCAGGGGGGTGAGGAGGACGGGGGGGAGGACGGGGGTCCGGACCACGGGGGGGAGGGCGGAGGGGCCTACAGGGAGATGAACCACGTGGACGCCATGACCTCTGGAGCCACTCGACTTCCCAACGGGAAGCTCAAGTGCGACATCTGTGGCATGATCTGCATCGGACCCAACGTCCTCATGGTGCACAAGCGCAGCCACACAGGTGACACACGCCCCTCGCTAATTCTGTCTGCTGCACATTACGTCTTCCACTCTGCTGCTGCTAGTTTAGCATTGATTCCTGACAGCCTAACCAGTATCCCTTCTATCCAATCACTCGTCCTAGTGAATGAGAGCACGGTTTGTGTGCTGCAGTCGTTTTAGTTAGTATGTATCGTAACAAAGCAAGGAAACGAGCATGCCTTTTCTATAATGAACCTTGAAGCGGTCCTTGAGGCTGGTAGAGATATGCTTCAAAGAACCGGTCGTCAAGCAGGAGATCGGATCTCTGCAGGGGGAAGAAGGGGAACAACTGTAGAAGCTTTGAAGGCGTTTTATTCTACAAGCTACTTTGTGAATAATGAAATTAACTGGTAGAACATCATTTGCTGCAAGGCTCACTAGTGTCAGCGAGTATTTAGAATCTGTAACAAAGAGGAATGTACTTGATGAACTCCTAACCTCTCTGATTCTCCTGGCTTGATTCACACTGGTGTGGTCTGGAGAGGCTGGGCGTTGAGAATGAGTGTTGTGTCGTGAGTTCTGCAGAAATACCCTCTTGGTGATATTTAGAATAAAACTCACTCCATTGTTGTTTACTCAAAGGTGAGCGACCCTTCCAGTGTAATCAGTGTGGCGCTTCGTTCACTCAGAAGGGAAACCTCCTCCGACACATTAAGTTGCACTCGGGAGAGAAGCCCTTTAAATGCCCCTTCTGCAGTTACGCCTGTCGTAGGAGAGACGCCCTCACCGGCCACCTCCGCACTCATTCGGGTGAGAGGGATTTGTACACGTGCATACACACACATCACCTCTGTCCACTGCAGTCTCTCTTTCACCATGTCACCGAACTGTACCACATTATTCCTAAGCCAGCCTTGTCTATGGTCCAGGCAGCGCTACTGGTTAAACCCATCCTGTGGCTCCATTCCAAACGGGCCCTGTGGTTCTCTGACGTCACACGTGGGAGTGTCCACCCAGGTGCACGCTGGATAGTCTACCCAGTGGACTGTACCAACTGGTAGGCTTCTCTATCCATCATACATGGAGGTGGCCATCCCTACTTGTGAATTCAGGAAGTCACGGGGCAGGCCGATCGGGAAATGCCCGGTTTGGCCCGTCCCTTTGTGGTGAGAGGCCCTTGAGTTCAGTCTTGATAATTAAGGGTTTCTAATAACCTACGACTGGTTCAAAATGGGCACGACCTGTACAGGTGGATTTTCTTTTTAGTTCACTTTTTCAAATCAACATGAATAGCCAAGAGTTACACTACGAGATTTCCTCACCAGAACTTAAGCACGTTTTGCACATGATGCCAATTCCGTTCCTTAATAACGACCCCTCCCCTCCCCCCGTGTCCAGTGTCCTCCCCGACTGTAGGGAAGCCCTACAAGTGCAGCTACTGCGGGCGGAGCTACAAGCAGCAGAGCACCCTGGAGGAGCACCGCGAGCGCTGCCACAGCTACCTGCAGAGTCTGGAGACGCTGCACCCCGCCAGCACCCACCTCCCAGGTAGGGGCCCCAGCACCACACACCAGGGGACCCCAGGGTACAACAGGGGACACCAGGGCCCCGAGCACCAGGCCCTAGGGGCCACCAGTAGCTGAGGACAGCCCCACTGAGATACTCCGCCGATAAGTCATAGCACTTATTTAACACATCAACTTGTGAAAAACTACTTTTAACTTTTAGACAATAATAAAAACACGTAAAATATTCTTTTGACCCACTTTTCATTGAGCTGAATAACGCCAGGGGCCAGAGGATGACACCGGGGCATCCATGGCTCTGCCTCTTGTGCCACTGCCAGTAGAACCCTGGGAACCTCATTAGTGCTTCGTTAGAACCTCGTTAGAACCTCGTTAGAACCGTGTCCTTCCGCCTGCAGGAGAGGAGCTGAGGTTCACCCCTGACTCTGTGCTGCAGCCGCCCTCAGACCAGTTCCTCGACGGCCTCACTAGTAACTTCGCCAAGCGAAAGAGATCAACACCACAGAGATTTGTAGGTGAGCAATTGATCCAAAAAGATGACGTAGTTGAGTTGAGCAGGAACACCAGGGGCCTCGAGGGGACCGAGCTCCACTAGGGTCGCTCTCCGCGACACTGGCTCCAATACCGGAGCCTCAGTTGCCCTGAGAGTGAAGTGGAAGCAGAAACAGTGCACGGTGTGTTATTGTTAAACCTTCTGGAATGATCTCCAGCTGCGCTCATTAAGAACCCTGCATTGGGATGTGCAAAGGGGTTTTCTGTGTGTGCTCTTTTCAGAGCATCATGAAATCTGTCTTTTCTACGGCTTTATGTTATATATTTCTACATCTATTTCTGTATCTATATCTCAGGACAGAAGCACATGCGTCTCAACATGGCCGACGCGCCCTACGAGCTCAGCGCTGCGTTTGAGAAGGACGGAGACCTGAACCCTGCCCACCTTGAGACGCCGCACTTCCCCGGTCTGGGGGGAGACTACGCCGCTGCCCCGGGTGGAGGAGGTGGAGGTGATGGAGGTGGAGGAGGGGATGGAGGAGGAGGAGGAGGGCTGACGGAGCAGCCCGCGCCGCCCCGCGGCCCTCAGTCGGCTCGGCCCTTGCGTTTGTCGGAGCTCCGCCCCTTGCTCAGCTCCGCGCACAGAGCCCCGCCCCCTCCGCAGGGGGCGCGGCTGGACTGTATGGGGGGCGGCGGCGGCACCGGGGGAAGGGAAGCGGCGGAGGGCCACGAGGACCTGCCCCCTGGCCGCAGCGGCGCGCCGTCGCCTAGCAACGGTTGCCAGGACTCCACGGACACGGAGAGCCTGCACGACGAGCCGCAACTCCTCCACCACCACCACCACCACCACAACAACCTCCACTACAGCGGCGGCCCGGGCCCCGCCCCCCCGCCGCCGCACCACCGGGCCCGAGGGAGACCCCTCCCCGGGCACGCCAAAGACGCGGAGCGGGAGGAGGGCGCCCCCCCGGGGGGCCACGCCTTCGCCGCCGCCCCGCCCACGCCGGGCTCCCCCGCCGCCCCCTCCTCCACCTCCCGGGAGGCGCTGCGGGTGGTGGACGGGGACGGGCGCGCCGTGCGGTCGTTCCGCTGCGAGCACTGCCGCGTGCTGTTCCTGGACCACGTCATGTTCACCATCCACATGGGCGCGCACGGCTTCCGACAGCCCTTCGAGTGCAACATCTGCGGGCACCGCAGCCAGGACCGCTACGAGTTCTCCTCCCACATCGTCCGGGGGGAACACCTGCTGGAGTGAGGAGGTCACCTGATCCACCAGGAGGGCTCCTATTGGAAGGACCCCCCCCTGCTCCTTTTGGAGGGAACCCGCTGCTCCTATTGGAGGAACCGCCCTGCTTTGCTCCTATTGGAGGAACCCCGTTGCTCTGCTCCTATTGGAGGAACCCCGTTGCTCTGCTCCTATTGGAGGAACCCCCTGGCTGAGTTTGATCTGCACAACGTACCCACAGAAGGATCGGTAGTGGTCCACACTTTAACTAGTAGATTCTCTGGAGAGGTGTGGCTTAAAGAGAACTCCAAGGAAGGTCACATCATTTTAAATCTAAAAACAAGGTCCTATCATTCTTAATGCACTTTGAACGATGAATATCTCTGAAAATGCACTTTTGAATTATTTTATTATAGTAGATGAGTCATCACTGCACCTTTCTATCTTCAGAAGTGCCTTGCTCTAAAACAATATTTGACCCTTTGCTTTCTGATCAACAGTATATGCTTGATGTTATTTAATGTCTGAGAAGTTCCCCTCGTCTGCACTTTGACCGAGATATTGTAAAAGAATAGCTTAAGATGTGGTCGCGGTCCTTTTTAAAACGAGCTCACCGTACACGGTGAAGTCGACACTTGTATTCCTTTTTCTTTTTTTTTAAGATAATCTTAAGAGCACTTTCCTCCAGCTTCATTCCTCCACTCTCTGAAGGTGGGGGCTTCTCTGTCGGGGCCAGGAGGGGTTTCGAATGCAGACCAAACTTGGCCCGACCTGTACGAGGAAACGGTCTGGACCTCGGTTAGGAAAGCACTTTGTTAGCTGTGGTGAGCTGTGTGTGTAGAGGATGAAGGGACAGGGAAGAGACCCATGTGAAGGGAAACTGAAAGGCTTTTATTGGTGTGAATGGTGGATAGTAATGTATGATATATCTATTTTTCTGGCTTTTGTTGCACTGATACCTGCCGGAACACAATTATATGAAAATATTTTATGGAAGAATACATTTATGACATGCACATTTCACTGAAAGTCTAAGGAAAGAAGGTTATTTTTTTCAAAAAAGAGTCAAAGCGTTTCAAATTCCCTGCCACTGCCACTCACAGGAAGACGACTCATCCATGAAGATGTCCTGAACCCCTCCCCTTACTAGAAACACAACCAAACTGTTTATGTGGGGTGTATTTCAGGTAGTGTACAGTTTGGACGGTGCCTTTATGACCGGGACTCAATTGAAGGACATGAAACCAAGCGTCACGTCTCGACAGGTGATCCTCCACGTTGTCGGCGACTCTGAGCGAACTCTTCTGGACCTCTGATTGGGTTCTGCAGGGACGGAAGAGGCAGACGTACACAGTGGGATCTATTCCAACTCCCTTTTCGGAGAAGTAGCGTATGCTTATTTGAGATGGCCTTGAGGTGCATTGGATTTGAAACACGTTTGAAATGAAGCTTTCTGAAGTTTGAAGTTTTCTGCCCGTTAGTTATAACCTGGCTTTATTATCGTCATAGAATATTAATTGACCGCCCATTTGATGGAAGAATTCACTTTATATTTCACAAGTAGTTGATGTTTGAAATGACATCCTGTAGCGTTTGGGTTCGATGGCGTTTCAGTGCTGTTGAGCTGCTCTGTTTTGATTCTCCTCTCTGGAATTTCTACCAGCGGTCTGTTTAAACTGCAAATAGGCGTCCTTAATATTTTTTTAAGCAGAGGAAGTGGGGGGGGGTTAAGTCGTTAAACTCAACACATTTTTCTTGGACTTGGCCAAAGAACATCTTCTCATTATGATGTTTGTACTGAACGCGTTTCCTTTGATGTGGGAGAGGTGGAGTCCCATCTTTGAGTTCCATATACCGGTTCAACGGGTCGTTGGTACCATCAGTGATTCTGTCCCCTGATCTTGTCCAAATAGGTGTGCAATTCCTGCCCTGGTTGACGGTGTTATTCATGTTGACCTCAGTTCCTCCTGCAGGCACCGCTGATACACAACACTGTTTTCATCGTTTGTTTTGTCTATCTTTAGAAAAAGAAATCCACTTCATTTAAGATGGTCCCCTTTTTAAAAAAACGTTATGCCCTGTACTAGCCGCAAGACACTGACATGTTTTTATATAGTTTCACTCGTTCACTGTATTGGTAGTGACTGATGTAAATTCACCCCATGGGCGTCTCATTCAGATGATTCTGCATGCGTTTGTGTATTACAAGGTGGAATGTGTTCACACACCATTGTTGTAAGAGAGCGATCTAAAGGAAAGACCCCTGGTGTGATGAGAGGGTGAAATTCGTTCAGTCTGCCTTGCTTCTGTGCCTTTTGCCTTGGGAGTTCACCGTGTAATTCTTCAATGTTTGGTGTGCTAAACATTTTGTTCCCCCCGTTCACATCAGAGTGCTAAATTAGGACAACAATCAATGGCTGAAGTGGGCAGAATGGTAGACTCCACCTATTGAGGGAGACCTCACCCAGCGGTAAATCACTGCCACCGTTGAGCTCTGATACGGCCGCTGGTCACCTGACACACTCGTATCAGTGCCTAGTTCCCCACGCTTAAGAAGTTTACCTGTTTGTGATCTGATGCTGAATCGTGTCCATCTCCTGTTCCTGCAACGCCCGAAACTGCTTCTTAAAATCAGCACTGTAAATACTCTCTGATCGCTTTAAGTAACTGCAGAGCCTTTTTAAATGTATCCAACGTATGCAAGTACTTGTTTCAATCTTAAAACTACTGTCGGTTTTGTACTGTAAGCAGAGTCTATTAAAAAATAAAATATTTGACAAACTACTTCCAGAATATGAAGTCAATGAGAATAGCACGTTTCTGTTTATATAACGATATGTTTGCTGGAGGGGAGCCCAATCCTCTTTACATTAGCTTCGGAGTGGGTCGTTGGGGCCCGCCCCGTTAGAGAAAACTGTCATCAGCACCAGAAAACAGCTGGAGAGGAGACCACCGCTGGTTGTGTACATTACCGGCCGCGGGCGTGTTGGTTTGCTACAGGGTTAGCGCGTGGTGTGATGCTCGGAGCGGTGCAGGTGAGCGGTGTTAGTCCCGAGGCCTTTAACCCCTAGGAGCAGTAGGCGGGAGGTGCTCCTGAGGCAGTTAACCCCTCCGTAACCATGCGCTCCCGGCCCATCAGATAAAACCAAACACTGTTCTCGACTCTCGTTTTGTACAAACGCCGATTTTTTTTATATACACATTAGGATAAAATTATTGAAAACAACAATCAAGAGTAGTCGTGAGTGTTTAAATATAAAGTTGTATTGATTGACCTCATATGGCCCGCCTCGGTTGCTAGGAAACAGTCCACAACAGGAAGCTCCTCCAGCTACGGTGAGTGCCTCATCACGAACCCTTTTAAAGATAAACCCCGCTGATATCAGAGGTAATCTCTAGAGATAAGGTCACCGTGTTGTGTTGTTATACGTGAACGGGGGTGGTGTAAGGAGCTGTGTTAAAGTGTTTACGGTTGGTTATGTGGAACTAGGCAGAGTGGGACTGATCTAAATGGGACTAATGGGAACCAATCATGAAACATTTATTTACATTTTTGACGTTTTTACGTCATAATGCTATCACCAGTCAAACTCTTCATACATTAACTGATTTACTTCCACAAAAAATTAACACTTATTAAACTACACTAATACTAATACTTGTAATCCTATAATGGTAGGCCTGGTGTACGCACGTCCATAAGACCTATTGCTTTATTCAGGTTTCATTGGCAAACTAAACAAACGTCTCAGAACCGGCCGAGGGTCTCAGGATGCCGAAGAAGGGCTCCAAGAAGGACGGTGGGGGGAAGGGGTCCGGGATGACGGAGGAGGAGAGGGTCGTCTTCCTGCAGCAGAGGGCCGAGGCAGAGAAGGACAACGCCAAGAGGAAGGAAGAGATGCTCACTCAGTTCCTCAAGGTGAGCCCCCCTCAGACTGCCCACTCTGAGGGCTGCAGCCATCCTTTACATTTACATTTAGGGCGTTTAGCAGACGCTTTTATAATAATAATAATAATAATAATAAATTTTATTTATACTGCACTTTATATTCAAGAATCTCAAAGTGCTTCAGAGAAAAAAATACCAAAAAACTATTAAAAAAGGGGGAACCTCAAAGAAAGTTTAGCTGAATGCTCTTTTAAAGAGATGGGTTTTGAGGTTCCGTTTAAAAAGAGCTGTAGTCTGTGGAGCCCTCAGGTGGTCAGGGAGGGCGTTCCATAGTCTAGGGGCAGCAGCAGAAAAGGCCCGATCACCCATGGTGCACAGCTTCGTATGTCGGGTTTGGAGGGTGTGAGTGGATCCTGAACGGAGTGTACGTGAGTTTGTCGGGGGGGTGAGGAGTTCCTGAAGGTAGGGGTTGTGGGGGTTGTCCTAATGTAGAGCTGTGTATCATCAGCATAGCAGTGGTAAGACAAGAGACTAACAATAAGTACATTTGTCAGAAGAAAGAAAAACAAAAATATATGGCTGTCGCCGGTACAGTTATGATGCCAAGCACTAACAATCGCCAGGTTAACCCATTCCCTGAATACAACAAAGATAGCTAGGATAGGATGCTACACGATGCTAAGTACTATTTTTAAGTGCAAGGACGTAAATCATACAATAAGAGCGTACATTAAGTGCCAGGATGTACAAACATATAATAAGTGTACATTAAGTGCCAGGACGTCCAACGTACGTAGTGCGTAAGAGTGGGGTGGGGTAGAACCTCTGACCGTGTTCCCGCCCTGAACCGCTGAACAGGACAAGCTGCAGAAGGAGGAGAAGAACACGGCGGTCAACCTGCACAAGCTCACCCAGCAGTGGCGGGTCGTCCTCCGCCGGGCCCGGGGGGCGGAGCTGTGCCGGGAAGTGGACATCGTCAGCCAGACCTTCGAGAGGGTGCTGGACCGCAGAGACAGCGTCGTCAAGGTGAGCCGAGCTGCCCCTCCTCGTGGCTGGGGGTCTTCAGACTGTGTTTGGGGGACTGTCTGGTTGAAGATGTCCATCGTCGTGGCTGGGGGTCTTCAGACTGTGTTTGGGGGACTGTCTGGTTGAAGATGTCCCTCCTCGTGGCTGGGGGTCTTCAGACTGTGTTTGGGGGACTGTCTGGTTGAAGATGTCCATCGTCGTGGCTGGGGGTCTTCAGACTGTGTTGGGGGACTGTCTGGTTGAAGATGTCCCTCCTCGTGGCTGGGGGTCTTCAGACTGTGTTGGGGGACTGTCTGGTTGAAGATGTCCCTCCTCGTGGCTGGGGGTCTTCAGACTGTGTTGGGGGACTGTCTGGTTGAAGATGTCCCTCCTCGTGGCTGGGGGTCTTCAGACTGTGTTGGGGGACTGTCTGGTTGAAGATGTCCCTCATCGTGGCTGGGGGTCTTCAGACTGTGTTGGGGGACTGTCTGGTTGAAGATGTCCCTCCTCGTGGCTGGGGGTCTTCAGACTGTGTTGGGGGACTGTCTGGTTGAAGATGTTCTTCACGCATTGCAGTGCCTGGTGGGGGACCTGAGCGAGGCGGAGCAGCAGTTTGGTCTGGCCCTGCGCTCCCAGCTGCACTACGTGGACCGCTTGCTGGCGCTTCAGACGGGGAGGCTGGCCTTCTTCCAGCAGCGCTGGGACGGGGACCTCCAGGAGCTGGGCACGGAGTTCAGCGCGGAGCGGTCAGTGCTCCTCTCTGTCAGGGCGGTTCTTTATCGGCGCCCTCGGGTTTTCACCTCCGCCTCGCTAGAACGTGCTCTGGCTCCGGGTTTGTGTGTTTCAGGGAGCTGATCTACTCCCTGCATCGGCGCGACTGCACCTATCTGGAGGACGTGAGCGCGGCCATGGAGCTCCACCGCAGCGAGGCCGACGACCTGGGCCGGCTCGACTACCAGAGCACCAGGGACGAGATCAAGACCAAGGTCCGTGCTTTAGAGGGATCATCATCAGCATGACTGGATGGGACAGGATGATGGGGTGAATGTGACGATGGGATGAATAATCTGCATGACCCGTGGGGTGAATGTGATGACGGGATGAATAATCCGCACGACTGGATGGGATGGGGAGAATGCTTTGATGGGATGAATAATCCACATGACTCGTGGGGTGAATGTGATGACGGGATGAATAATCAGCGTCACTCGTGGGGTGAATGCGTGGAGCTTTAGGGAGGGACATCGTTACTGAGAGGTACCGTTCTCTGGCCGGGCGTTCAACGTGGCGTCTGGTGTCTCCTGACAGTACATCAGTGAGAAGCACGCGCTGGTGGTGCAGATGGACCAGGTGATGCGGCAGGTCCGTCAGGGCATGGGCGTCACCGAGGATCAGCGCACCGCCCTGAACAACCTCCTGCTGAGCGACCAGCGACGCGCCCAGGAGATAGACGTGCAGATGAAGAGGCTGCAGAAGATGCAGGTGAGCTGAAGGGTTAGTCTCTGGCCCCTCGCCCACCCTCCCGGGGTTGGGTGGAAGAAAAGCTCCACATTCTCATCCTTGAGTCCTTCTCCCCACACCTCTCTGACCATCTTGAGAAAAAAAGCTTAAAAGATGGCGGCCAGCTTGCTTGTTAATAAATAACACGCGTCTACACCCAGCTGGCCACTTCACCTCCTCCCTGGGGGGTTAAAACATGCTGTCAATGGGGGGTAAACCATGTTGTCCCTGGGGGGTAAACCATGCTGTCCTTAGGGGTGAAACATGCTTTCCCAGGGGGGGGTACAACATGCTGTCCCAGGGGGGTACAACATGCTGTCCCAGGGGGGTACAACATGCTGTCCCAGGGGGGTACAACATGCTGTCCCAGGGGGGTACAACATGCTGTCCCAGGGGGGTACAACATGCTGTCCCAGGGGGGTACAACATGCTGTCCCAGGGGGTATAACACGGGGGGGGGGCCACGCTGCCTGACCCCTTAACCCCCAGGCCGCTGCTGAAGCACCCCTTTGACCCCTGCTGTACTCTGCTCGTTCC
Source organism: Gadus macrocephalus (assembly GCF_031168955.1). NCBI lineage: Eukaryota > Metazoa > Chordata > Actinopteri > Gadiformes > Gadidae > Gadus > Gadus macrocephalus. The sequence continues at coordinate 5,126,492 of NC_082394.1, forward strand.
CAGGAGTCGATCGCCGCCCTCCGGAGGCCCGACCCCGGCCAGAAGGAGCGCGAGGCGGTGGCCCGGGACCTGAGGGCCACCAAGGAGGCGGTGACCCAGCAGACCCGCGAGCTCAAGGCCCGGCTGGGCCACGCCCGCCTGCTGGACAGGAAGCGGCTCACCGCCCTCAGCGTTCAGAGCAGCGCCGCCGCCAAGCAGCTCCAGGGCCTCGTCACCAAGGTGACCGTCAGTCATCAGAGACGTCCCCTCCACCCTCCTGAAGCTGAACTCCACCCAGACCCTCAGAACAGTCTCATGTGGTCGGTTCTGTCCGACCGCAGGCAGAGAACACTGTACTTTTACATTCAGGGCACTAAGTACACGCTTTTATCCAACAAGAGATTTTTCTTATATATATATACCCTATTTTCTCATTTCTAGTTGTTGTTTCTCTATCTTAATTGTCTGAAGATAGAGAAACAACAATATATACATCGGTAGAGTAACGGCCTTTACGTACGGTAACCAAACGATCATAACAGTGTCGTGTCGTCCGCTCTGTCTCGACACCAAGGGAGGGAAGAGCTTGCGTCGGGCCGAGATGTGCCGGCGGTTTGAATCGGAGCACGAGAAGGTTCTGCCGTTCTACGCCTCGTCCTTAACGCCCGAGGAACAGAGCCGGGAGGAGCAGCGGGCGATGGAGCCGCCCTCCGAGGAGCTCGCACGGGTAGACGCTCGACCCCCCACGCTCAGCTCACCGCTGTAGGTTCTGTAACCGACGCCTCACTCTCCTCACGCCTCCCCCCCCTCCCCTCCCCCCCCCTCCCCCCAGGCCCTGATGGACTACTCGGACCTGGCCCGCTTCTGGCAGCGCTACAACAAGGTCCTGCTGGAGCGCCTGGTCCTGGAGAAGGAGAAGGAGGTCCTGACGCAGGAGAACCGGCAGCTGCAGGGCCTCCTGCGGCAGTACATGGACGGCATCTCCGTCAGCGACGAGACCCTCCGGCGGCAGAACCCCCTGCTCATGGTGTCGCGGCCCACCCTGGCCCCGCCCCCCGGCACCGAGCGACGGCCCCCCCGGCACACGGCCGTGGAGGCGGTGCACGTGATTCAGAACGCGCGCTGATGCCGTGAGAGGCTGTGGGGGAAGAAGCGGGTTCACGGCTGGTGGATGTTGTTGTGTGTAGCGTGTGGTCTGTTCTCCGGCTGATAAAGAGGGTCTGTGCCCAGTGGGATTATAAATAAAGCAACAAAAAGGACAAGATTACGGTTTTGGGTCTTTTATTTAAATAGCGCGGCCCCCCCTGCGGGATTACTTCTTCTTGCTCTTCTTGTCCTTGGTCTTCTTCCTGCCCTGCGACGACGGAGCGCTGGCCTTCTTGTACAGATAGAGTCCCACCAGGCCCAGCAGGGTGGGCACCAGGGCCAGGCACACCAGGGGGAACACCTCGTTCACCATCCTCTGCCACCGCGTCTGCTGCGCGACCGCCAGCACCTCCACCTCGAACTCCAGCACCGCGTCGCCTGGGGAGACACCGGCCGTCACGTGGGGGTCTGTCTGTCTGTCTGTCTGTCTGTCTGTCTGTCTGTCTGTCTGTCTGTGGGTGTGTTAAAGGGACGCCCTGTTATGTGTATGTTGGGGGACGCTCTCTTTGTGTCTGTGTTAAAGGGACGGTGTGTGTGTGTTTGAAGGGACGCTCTTTGTGTGTGTGTGTGTGTGTGTGTGTGTGTGTGTGTGTGTGTTAAAGGGACACTCTTTGTGCGTGCCTGTGTGTGGTACCTGGGATAGTGGGGGGGTACCCTCTCTTGCCGTACGCCAGGTGGGATGGTATAGTGGCCTTGATCTTTTGTCTACATCATAAAAGACAAAAGAATGACCAAATTTAAAATACAATTAACATTCCAATGCATAAAATATTAGTTTTAATTCACTCAGTGATTTACAGGGATTCTTGCGCAGCATTTTACAGCCATGTCGGACTTACCCTTCACAAACTCCAATCAAGCTCTGCTCCAGCCCTTAAAAAGATAAGATAAAGTAAAGTCAACAGGCTGCTTCATGTAAAGCCTGGAATTTATGAACACTGTGAGAACAGCTCAGTTGTTACCGGGAATAACGGTCTTCTTTCCCAGCTCCACAAACAGAGGGTCGCGGGTCACGGAGGTGTCAATCACCTTGCCATCCATCAGTTTACCCTGTCAAATAAAAAAAAAACATTAAAATAACGTTCAATTTACTTTGCTTTACATTAACCCTAACCATAAGGACCATTGTATTGGTGAGAAGGACAAGTCTAATCTCATAGTAAAAGTTGCTTCGATGGTAGGGTCTCTAGTAGAGTCTAGTAGAGCCTCGGTTCGAGCTTGTCTCGGACTGCTGACGTGTTGCTCTCATCTGGCGCGTGAAGAAGCGCTTTGTCCGCGAGCACACAGAATGATCCGCGGAGAGAGCAGGCGCTCCCCGCCGCCGGAGAGGGGTCTCCCTCACAGGGGGTCTTAAACCGGTTTAAATGTGTCACTGCAGATGCACGTCATCCAGATGTTGACCCCAGTTCAGGCTGCGCTGCCACATACACAACCAGGGGAGCTGAGAACTTCTCCGCTCGATCCCCCTTCCCCTCAGCAGAACTCGGAGCGTTCAGAGAGTGGCTCACCGTGTAGTGGATCTGCAGTGTGTCCCCCATGGCCGACCGCACCAAGCAGCTCTCAGGGCTCACCTAGGATCGAAAAGTAAAGAACGGAGTGGGAGCTGGATTTATGAATGAACCGAGACTTCCTCCAGATGTGCGGGTCCTCCAGAACCTCAGCCGCCGACCGAGGTGTCGGCTGAGGTTCCAGATGTTCGAGGCTACTCACCAGGGTCTCCACGAGCAGTTCCTCCACAGCATTCTGTTCCTCTTGTGTGAACACGCAAGTGACGCTGGCCAGCAATACTAATATGATCGCCGCTGACTTCATTTCGAAAGCGTAAGTTGTGGAAAACGAGGAGCGTGAAAGTTGGGTGAATCGGTTCTGCAGCAGCGACCTCCGAGCTCCAGCTCCTCTAATGGACTGCGGTTAGAGAGGAACGCTGATGTGGTGTTAGATCTCCCTGATAACAGGTAGTTCACCGCGGACGTTATCCCGATCCCTGAATCGCCTCGACGTGACCGAGTCCAACATCTCACCAGCAGCACCCACAGGCTGTGCTGGGTAACCTCGCTCCCAGGCGTTCTCCTCTCACGACCCCACTACGGGACGGGATGCTCCAAAGGAGCGTTATTGGCGAGAGAGGGAGGGACTTCGGAAAGAAGGATTTCCGTTTCCGTTACATGTGTCTGTTATTGGTTTGCTAAATTATTGTAAAAAAAATCTTCCATATTTATTTCCCTTGTCGACGTTATTGTTACTATAATTTGGATGTTTTTCTCGCTACAGGGAATATCAACTGGCTTACACAGCTCCGGAAGTAAGGGAACTGAAATGGCATTGAAAATACCGGGATAACGCGATTAACCAGGACCCCCTCTCATCCTCTCTGATGGGTGGAAAACGGAAACCTAACAGTTACCTTTCATGAGCTCATAGCTAATCCAAATCTTTAAATGCCGACGATGACACTACGATATTCTTGGGAGTATGAATCTTGCAATGTTCAGATATTTCCTTCCATTCTAGGCTATAACCCACAAGCTTTATCCCCGTGTTTGTGTCTTAGACTCTATTATAGAACATATTCTAACATTAATCAATTGTATCCAATGAGTTGGATTTCAAGTCTCCTAACGAAATTAGGTAGTGTACTCACTGGTTACTAGTAACTACTAGTATACTGGTACTTTAAACGGAGCTATCGGTGGAGGCTTAGCTGAACTACAAACTAAGCACTAATAAATAATAATACGAATACGAATTAAAATAAATGAACATTCTTTCAGAGTGTCGAACTATTTTGGACATAATAATAATGATAGATATTAGTTAACGTTATCAGCCTACCGTCCAATCAGAGCCGCCTCTCAGACAAAAGGGGCGTGTCAGACACGTGCTATCGCGAGATCACCGCCATCATCCGCTAAATATCGCGATATCATCGTATGCGGCTTATTGCAGCCAAGGTAAGTGAGCATCATTCGAATAATAAGGGTTCGGTTAATCAAAGGTTATGATCAAGATACAAAGTAGTACACATTGTTCACATGTGCGCCAGGTGTTTTAGAAGGCTTGGCGGACGGCCTGCTGGGATTAACGTGTCATCATGAGCGGATGAATCGCAGGACATGATGGGCTGATCGCACTGTCAACAATTTTTGCAAATAAATTCTCGGATGCGATGTGGATGTGTGGGTCGCAGTCAATAATGTGATTGATACTCATAAATATGATGCACATCCATATTTAAATGTGATGGAGAGTGCTGCTGACCGCAGTCATCATCATGGTACAACGCATCCCACCTGTCAGGGTTATGCTGGGGCTCAGTCCGCTCAAGGAGGGGTCCGGACGGAGGCCCCTCCTGGGGCTCAGACGGCACCATGGGGGGGGGCCCCCCCGGGCTCTGAACCGGAGTGGTTCTCTGGTAGTGAACCCTTTCAGGACCATGGAAAGGTCTTCAGGCGGGGGAACATGTCTTCATTCACAGCAGCTGCTGCTTGGACCGTTTTGACATTAATGTTTAGCTCCCTGTTGTATTGTTTAAATCCATTTGTTCGAAGAGCCTTCACTATAAGGTATTCACCACTATCACCAAGAGTGGAGACATAGGCCAACAGTCATATGCATAGTTGCCCTACTTATGGGTATCAGCCTGGAATCATGGAACAATCATACAGGATCATACATCTCTCTCTCTCTCTCTCTCTCTCTCTCTCTCTCTCTCTCTCTCTCTCTCTCTCTCTCTCTCTCTCTCCTCTCTCTCTCTCTCTCTCTCTCTCTCTCTCTCTCTCTCTCTCTCTCTCTCTCTCTCTCTCTCTCTCTCTCTCTCTCTCTCTCTCTCTCTATCCTGAGAGTATGTCCTTGGAGGTATAAGACAGAGCCTATACAGACGTGTGGAATATGTGGTCCTATCAGTTCAGCATTATAACTATACATTATTTAATGATAAATTATGTTAGTAACACTATTCATGTAGTAACACTATGCATGTAGTCACACTATTCATGTAGTACCACTATTCATGTAGCCACACATCACTCCATTCATTTAGTCATACCATTCATATAATCCCACTATTCATGTAGTTGTACCACTCATGTAGTCACACCATCCATGTAATCACACCATTCATGTAATCACACCATTCATGTACGCACACCATTCATGTCACTACATGTTGTAGCTGCTAGTTTCCGATTGGTCCTGCTCTTCAGTCCTTCCTGTTCCTTCAGGTCGATTGGAGAAGAGAACCCTTCCAGGAGAACTGCGTGTTGATCATGGGGAACCTCTTTGGGAATCTGCTGAAGAGCCTGATAGGGAAGAAGGAGATGAGGATCCTCATGGTGGGGCTGGACGCCGCCGGGAAGACCACCATCCTGTACAAACTCAAACTGGGGGAGATCGTCACCACCATCCCCACCATCGGTACGTGAACACATGGCCCGTGAGAGGGCGGTCCCCTGGGTGGTGGGGGCGGTGCGCTCACCTGTCTCTCCTGGCAGGGTTCAACGTGGAGACGGTGGAGTACAAGAACATCAGCTTCACCGTGTGGGACGTGGGCGGGCAGGACAAGATACGCCCCCTCTGGAGACACTACTTCCAGAACACCCAGGGTGAGCCTGTCTGTCTGTCTGTCTGTCTGTCTGTCTGTCTGTCTGTCTGTCTGTCTGTCTGTCTGTCTGTCTGTCTGTCTGTCTGTCTGTCTGTCTGTCTGTCTGTCTGTCTGTCTGTCTGTCTGTCTGTCTGTGTCTGTTGGTCTGTCTGTATGTCCGGCTCTCTCACTCTCTCTATCTCTCTCTCTCTCTCTCTCTCTCTCTCTCTCTCTCTCTCTCTCTCTCTCTCTCCTTTCTCTCCTCCCCTCTCCCTCTCTCGTTCACCCTCACTCCCCCTCTCTCGCTCCCCCGCGCTCTCTCTCTCTCTCTCTCTCTCTCTCTCTCTCTCTCTCTCTCTCTCTCTCTCTCTCTCTCTCTGATCCCTCTGTTTGTTCAGGTCTGATCTTCGTGGTGGACAGTAACGATCGTGAGCGGGTGAACGAGGCACGGGAGGAGCTCATGAGGATGCTGGCCGAAGATGAGCTCAGAGACGCCGTGCTCCTCATCTTCGCCAATAAGCAGGTAAAACACACACAAACACAAACACACACACACACAAACACACACACATGCATATGCTGCATAGGGTCAGGGTTAGGGTCAAAGCCAGGGTTAGGGTCAGGCTTTGAGTTAGAGTTAGGGTCAGGGAGAGGGGTCAGGGTCATGTTTAGGGGTTAGCTGGATCGATGCCGTTCACTTCATCCAACTCTCCTCTCTGGACAGGATTTGCCGAATGCCATGAACGCTGCCGAGATCACGGACAAGCTGGGTCTGCACTCCCTCCGCCACCGCAACTGGTACATCCAGGCCACCTGCGCCACCAGCGGGGACGGCCTCTACGAGGGCCTCGATTGGCTGGCCAATCAGCTGAAGAACAAGAAGTAAAGGTCTTAACGAGGAGAAGCAGCAGGAGTGGACACTTGAGGTTTTTGGAAGTCCATGGGGGGGGGGGGGGGGGGGGGGATAGGGGGGGTTGTGTGTAATAAGTATGAGGGTGTGAGAGAGTGGGCACATTTCTACTTGTTTTCGAAGCTTTGATTTTTTTGCGGTTCTTAAGGAAACGAAATATCATATCTGTATTTATTTATAGCCACATTAACGCAGACACACCCACAGACACTCGCTCCTCCTGAGTGGCGTCTCACAGCTGTGATGGAGGAGCTGCTCTCTTGCTCTGTGGTCACAGGGTTCAGAAGAGCCCTCATAGCTTTGTGTCTTCATCATTCCTCCAGCGCTCATGCTCTCAGTATTTGGTGGGCAGTGGTGATGCACTTTGATACCCAGATGCACGTGTGAGTGGCCGTTAATTTCTGTGCGCTTATTAACAAGCTTTTGGCCACTTAACCACGACTCGTGACAGGGAACAGCCCTGGTTGCTCAGTCTGGACTGACGGAACCGCCATGGGCAGCGTGAGGTCCTGGTTCCTCAGAGCAGCGCGGGAACCTGGTTCCTCAGAGCAGCGCGAGAACCTGGTTCCCTCAGAGCAGTGTGAGAACCTGGTTCCTCAGAGCAGTGCGAGAACCTGGTTCCTCAGAGCAGCGCGAGAACCTGGTTCCTCAGAGCAGCGCGAGAACCTGGTTCCTCAGAGCAGTGTGAGAACCTGGTTCCTCAGAGCAGTGTGAGAACCTGGTTCCTCAGAGCAGTGTGAGAACCTGGTTCCTCAGAGCAGTGTGAGAACCTGGTTCCTCAGAGCAGCATAATGTACTCAGAATATAATCTTTCATCTTGTCATCTATTTAAGGTCTTGTGTGAAGATATTCGTGCACATGCAAAAGGTATATGATCGCAAAGAGATACCACACGCAATCTCACACGCACACGCACACTCATACCAGCAATATGTCCACACGCGCAATCTCACAAGTACACTCATACCAGCAATATGTCCACACACAAACTCACACGCACACACACACTCATACCAGCAATATGTCCACACACGCGTCATGTGTCATTAAGTATGCGTGGAATCACGTGGTCAGCTTAGGTTCATTATCTGGCGAGAATAATTAATCCCTCTTGACAGTTTATTGTATCTCTGAATGTTGATATATTTGATTAGTATATAAATGGCTGTTAACTTTACTTTGCCATAGATATGGTTGGTTGTTACAGGTGTGCCTGGTACGTAGAGCCAGCAGAAGACATAGCAGGGGGCATTGCAGTGTTAATACCAGATCTCACCACTTCACCACCGGACGCAGAGCCCCACTCAGACACCACAGACCTCCTCAGTGGAGAGATGTATCGGTGTCCTGGTAGATGGTAGTGTTACTGTATATATATCAACTTGTTACTGTAAGCCTACTGTATACAGCTCAATCAATTCAACCGCTACTGGGTTTTGTTGACCTTCAGACTGTTTTCAGTGGCTAAACCAGATGTCGTTCCTTGGATCTTGTTTCGGAAAAATCTGTTTATTTATATTTGATTGTAGAAGCGTTGTTTTATTAACATATGTTAACATAATGGAGGTGGATGTGTATTAAACAATTCTCCTATCATCTCTCGGTTCCTTCTGCTCCTAAAGGCCCACTAGTAGGTTTGGTGGTGGAGGTGGTGGGGAAGACACTGGATGCATGTTCAAATATGTATGTGATGTAACAGAATCCTGCTGTACTGAGAAATAAACCTCTTTTCTTTAAGATGTGTTTGAACGTGTGTCCGCTGTAGCGCTCTGTCGCCACCAGAGGGCAGGCTACAAGCATTATCCAGTACAAATAGTGAGAAGAATATTAGTGTCATTATTCAAATTGATGGAAACTTTGATTTAAAACTCTTAACTATTTATAATACTTTTTCGATGGCATTTTCATGGTTTTCATTTGTGTTGTCTATGCCATTTGTGCTATCTATGCCGATAGGCCTATATCTCAAAGTTGAAGAAACACAGGTTTAAACACTGGTTAATAAATAATAATAAATGAATAACATACTCCACATTGTGTTTAAGTGTGTGGCTCGCTATTTATCCAGGGCACATCAAACTGAAAATATGTCTACTTCCTTGAAGTGTAGTGAAAGATTAACCCTTTGATTTTGGCACACTCAAATTGTATTGTCTGGAAATCAATCACTGTTTATCACTTTATTCTTTCATAGTCTGCTAGACCTAAGATGTCATGAGGCATGCTGTAGACCTAGAGGTCTTTGAACCCTGTCGACCTAGGACCTGCAGGGTCTAGTTGAACCCTGAAGACCAAGGTCCTAGCAGTCTAGATGAACCCTGTAGACTTAGGTCCTAGAGGTCTGGTTGGACCCTGTAGACCTATAGGTCCCCGAGGGTCTAGTGGAGCCCTGCTGTGGTCCCAGGGCCTGCTTGGGTCCCAGGTCTGAGGAGGCTTTGTAAGAGGCTGACTGGGCCAGCCGGCCGGTCCAGGTTCCTTGGGCGGTCCACCCGGTTCCTCCACTTCAGTCAGGCTGTGTTTGTGTCACGGCTCCAGTGACAAAACAACCCCGGACAAAAGACTCAAACATTTCTCCTTAAGTACCTGGCCAATCATCTATCTTCGTTTGAAATGGGAGCACACGTTTGTTTCTCTTAAGACAGTGTGTTCCTGAAATAGGAATCCATGTTCTTAAGACAATGCGTTCCTTATCCGACTGTTCTCTCGGGCTGGAACTATATATCATTAGGCCTGCAGATTAATTAGGTTCATGGTTCAGTTTCGTTGGCACTACCTATAAGTCGTTATCTGTTGTGTCAAAGACATTTTACTGAAGTGATGGTGATGATACGCAATAACACTACTTGAATGACCTAACTCCTGACTATTTATTCATATATAAACGTAAATATATATGCATATATTTTTGTATTTAGTTCCACTTACTTTACATTAAATCACATTTGCAGAAAGCGACTGATTTCAATGGCAGTAAGTGACAGCCTGTTTACAATTCCGAAATCTGTGGTGCTGCTACTTATTTGAATTTAACTACACTTGTAGTAACTGTTGGTTTACAATTGTACTAAGTAACTGCCTGTTCACATTCCCAATTCGGTGGTGTTCCGTAAGGTTCATAATCAACCAACACTGGTTGAGTCCATACAACTCCTGTGACCGGTGACCTTGGGTGTCTTGAAAGGCGCCTCTAAATTAAATGTATTATTATTATTATTATTATTATTAACTCCCTCAAGATCACTTGGTCTAGTTTTTGCTTAGTAAGTACATTTTATATTAATGATAATATGTCATTCCATTTGATTATCTGATTTAACTCCAATTAGAGTGGATTTAAAATACAATGTGATTAATCGTGAGTTAACTCACCAATACTATGTGATTAATCGCTAGGTTACATTTTTACCGTTTGACAGCGCTCATATGTATATATATGTATGTGTTTATGTATATGTATAGATAAATGTATATGTATATGCATATATATATATATGCTGGCTTGCACATAAAACAATACCGTTTTAAGAGAGAATAAAGAGAGAGATAAAGATAAAATTGTCAACAAAAAAAAGACAGAGTGGCTCTGTTGTTGTTGTTGTTGTTGTTGTTGTTGATCTCTAAACCTGTTTTGCAGCATCGTGTGTTCTTCATAGTGAGGCTCTAGTTCAGAGTCCTGTGAGGTCCATGCGAGCCAAGCCCTGTTGTCACGTCTGTCATACCCTTCAGTTAAAAACACGCTCGGCCTGTGATTGGTTGGAGGCGTCGCGCCAATCAGTGTGAGCAGTAGTGATTTTACGCACGCACCCAGAATGCGCTGGACTAGTATCCAGTCTCCAACCGGACCTCTCCCGAGGATTTATTTTACAGCGAGGTAGGATTTTCGTATTGGAATTTTAAAAACATTAAAGAAAATTGAAGAAGGAAGCGTGAACACCAGAGACGACATGGACTGCCTCTGAGCAAACGGATCACACTTTTCATCGAGAGAAGATAACCAAGAACTCATGGTTGGACTTTGCGTACAACCGCATTTCTTCGGATAAGAATGACCCCATTCGACTATAAGCCTCTACTCCTACACATCGTGCTGCTATGGTTCATCCAACCATCCTCCCCTCAGACGCAGGAAGGTAGGTTCGAAATCCACCTCCAAATAGTGGAGACAGCGTCATTCAAAACGTCTAAATAACACAAACAGTGAGCGACCAGTTATATGAACTCCACATATGACCCGATTTGTTTCGCACATTTTCCCGATCTTACGGGAAATAGTCTCCAAATCATTGCTGGGTTCAAAACCAGTTCTCCCTACGGAGAACCTGTTTGCTGTGCGTCAGCCGCACCTCTCCGTGTTTGCCCCGGTGATCCGTCTCTGTCTCCGGCTCACTTATCTCCACCCACCGGTGGTATCGGCTGATAACCAATCTCGGAGCTTTTTTGTTCAGAAAATAGCAAGCCGGGAGACTTGTATTCATAATTTCTTGACTTTACGTGTTTCTGCTGTGCCAATAAGAAGAATATATCCATAGGCACATGGAGGTGTGACTCATGTCTCGGTGACTCGGTGACTCGGTGAACTCTGCCTGTACAACGTGGCTCCGGTCACCTTCGGTAAATAAAGCGGTGGGCATTGAGGGAAATAACAGGGAGAATTCAGTTCCGAGCGCATTCCAGTTAAATGAGGAACACCTGGAAATAACAAAAACGATGTATTAGATCGAATATATGTGATGATGATTAACTTCAACATATTTATATATCTGGTCATTTAAATGATGCATCATTATGCTGCTTGCAGTATTCAGTACGAACTACTGCGGTACCGGAATGCAAAGCAGGTTGTGTACATGTATACATATGTATTCATGTATACATGTACACAACAACAGCTGGAGAAATCCATGCAGGTCCTTCCTGGTTCGTATTATTTTCAAAACAGGTGTGATGGAAATACTGCTGATCTGTAAACGGTCAATGGATCTGTCCATCACCGTGCAGAGGAGGTCCTGACAGCAGGTGTCCCCTTAAGGTCAGGGCTCTCTAGATCTCGTCGGGGTCCGGCTTTATTCTGGGACTACACTGTAATGATTATGAAATAAAGAAACAGCAGTTTGAATATCATATACCTTTATAAACAATGCATAAGCAATATGAGCAATATGTAATGATATATTTCCCGGCCCCCCTGAGACCCCTGGGGGGTGTGAGGTGGGGGGAGGGCGGGGTACCGTACTAACCTGGGCTGGTCCCCCAGGGAGACCGCCGCCTCTCATCCACACAGGACCGGTCCGAGAATACTTTAATGCACATCACTACCTGTCGCCAAATAAACAGGTGGGCTCATCAAAGAGAGAGGCAGGGATTAATGATGACATCGACGTGTGATACATTCTACTATGATTCATCTCTCGTCACCATCGTGTCCGATGTGTTTGTATCCTTCAGGATAAATCACTGTGCTTTTTGTGTGATCTCGGGGGAATCTGCCAATCGTGGTTATTATTGGTGTGGCTTTGTGTTTCAACACACACAGTCATGCGTCAGAACGTAAAAATGCCGTCGGGCCTGTTGACTCAGTAGGCCGGCGCGGAGTGAGGCGATCCCTGATCTCTCCCCCACACGGCTCGGAAAACAAGCGTCTCCCCTCCAGGCAGCCCAAGGTCCAGTCCGCCGTCCGAACCGGGCCCTGACGGCAGGCGTCCTCTGCCTCTCTCTCTCGCTCTCTCTCTCTCGCTCTCTCTCTCCATTTAGCACAGGTGTGCAGGTGTCGCTGGGTCTGTGCACGTCACAGCGTGCACAACACGGCTGTGTGTGTGAGGGACAGGTATGCGGTAATCTCTTGCCCCCCCCTGTGCCAAGTTTCTGTTTACGTCCCGTCTCCTTTATGAGTTGTTTGTTCCCTCCTCCGTCGCTTTCGGCTGAATCTCAACGCCGCTGAACCTGAGTCTCATTGATGTGTTGGGTTACACTTTAATACAGAGGGCAAGGAGGGCTGCTGGGGCTCCACATCAGGTTAGGGTGGGTGTGTGTGTGTGTGTGTGTGTCGGGGGGGGGGGGGTATTAGGATATTGTTATAGCTAAATACAAAGACTAATGGGGAGAGGGGAAGAGTCTCGGCCACAAATCGTGATGTTCTACAAAAGACACTTGTTTCGCGCCGCTTCATAATAGGCCCATTGTATGTGTGTGTGTGTGTGTGTGTGTGTGTGTGTGTGTGTGTGTGTGTGTGTGTGTGTGTGTGTGTGTGTGTGTGTGTGTGTGTGTGTATGCATATGCGTGTCTGTGCGTGCGTGTGTGTGTGTGTGTGTGTGTGTGTGGTTTGTGGGTGTCTTGATGTGTAACCCGTGTGTGTGTGTGTGTGTGTGGTTTGTGGGTGTCTTGATGTGTAACCCGTGTGTGTGTGTGTGTGTGTGTGTGGTGTGTCTGTGTGTCTGGATGTGTGTATCTCCAGCCTTCCCTTTCTCTCTCCCGTTCTGCGTCCTCTGTCTGCCAACACGAGAGAGAGAGCGGCTCTGAGAGAAACCCACTCAGCCTGTTGCCTCGCAGTGCGACGTGTGAACAGCCACACAATGCTGTAGGTGTGGACCTGTTGTCTGGACGTCCGCATTCCCCCCTCCATTGCATTCGCCTCTGAGCCGGCTCTGTGGTGACATATTGTGTTCTCAGCCCCCTTGAGCTCGTTATGAAACGTGCAGGTGTTCACTGCGTTTCCCAGCAGCCCATTGAAGCGCACGGCTGTCGCTGATAACACAGCGACACTCCCAGGGCTACGCAGGCCGCAGATAAAAGCTCACCTTTGAGCCGATTGGCATTGTTTCACTCCCAAGGCCTTGGACTGGCTGCTGTCAGAGTTTGAAGTTTCATGGAACGCGTGGGCGCGACTCGGTCAGGGAAACCCATCTCGCTCGGGCTTCAAGTATTTGTTTATTATTTCTGTGGGCCGTTTTGAGAGTCCATTTTGTAGCGTTGGCCCTGCCCGGGCTGGAACAGGGCTTTTGAACCCTTCTGTTTCAAAAACACAATAAAAGTGCCTGTTATCTAAATGATGGTTGTATAACGCTTATTGCTACATGCAATCACAGTCCCGCTGGCCTGAACACTGTGGCCCTCATAATGTTTTCCTGATTCAGCCTCCTCTGATTTTATGATGTGTATCTTTTGAATCTATGCCAGGCCAAAGTGCTCAACTGTTGACTTGAACACATAATCCTGTAGGTTTGGAACTGGATTATCTTAAGAAAGGTTATGAAGTGGGTTACAATCGCTCACTGTATATCTAGATGGGGTGGAGGAGAGAGACTGAGCCAACGTGTGAATTGATTTGCGGTTCACTCTGGCCACTCATGTGGTTTTCTGTCAAACGTTAGACTCACCATCCATGGTGTCGCCCCTCTTCCTACTTTCTTCCTGCGCTAGTCTTTCTCTTCCCATGTCCCTCCTCCTCTCTGTCTGCCTCGGACAGAGATTTGAATAGCAAAGCAGTCGCTGGCCGCCCATAGACAAGGCCTTGTATGTTGTGCTCGTACAAGCCTGAGTTTGTTTACAGTTACAGTGCTCTCGTTGATATTGTGCCTTTAAAACAAAGTGCCATAGAAACGTCCACATAGAGTGGGACTCATGCGTGCGGCTGTGCCTTCCCTTCACATGCTTTAGATTCTATTCACATGGGTTCGACCTCGTTAAACCCATGTTTGTTTTATTTTTATTATTTATTCATTTTGTTTGAATCGGCACAAAGAAATAAATTGTGAAATATGAATGTAGAGGATTGTTGATGAGTAGATAGCTGTATTGTACGCCTGGTGAAATCAGTAGTGATGTGCTATCTTGATGTTGGATCTGCGAGGTTCGGTAATATAACACACTTCCTTCTTCCTCTAGTAACGGTTTGCTCCGGGACCAAGAACGCTCTGAGCATGACCGGAAGCTCAGACATGCAGTACAAGCTCATCAAGGAGATGTACACTGGCTGTGAGATCGTCATGGGCAACCTGGAGATCATTATGATGGAGCCGTCCAGGAACTTCTCCTTCCTGCAGGTGAGCGCTGACGCCAGGGCAACCATCAACAACACCTAGCTCCCCCTTTTCCCTGTGTTTCCAAGGTGATAGCAGGTCTTCCACAGTGGCCTTGTTTACCTGAGGAATGTGGATTGAAACAAAGAGGAGTATACAAAGCACTAAACGTCCGTGCAGTAAACACCAGTAAACACTAAGTCACCAAGAGAACTGAGCCCCCTTAGAGACACTTTGATTAAATCGCACCTGTCAGCTTAAAGCAATGTAATAATGAACAATGTTTCCCACATGAATTAACACCCCCCCCCTCATCACTGTTGCTTCTCTGCGTCCTCCCGCCCTCCCTCTGCTGCCCCCTGCAGTCCATCAGAGAGGTGACGGGCTACATCCTGATAGGTTTGAACCAGTTCAGCCGTCTGCCCCTGGACAACCTGCGCGTAATCAGAGGCACCACGCTGTACGAGGGCCGCTTCGCGCTGGCAGTCCTGGTCAACTACCAGAAGGACGGGCAGTACGGCCTGCAGGAGCTGGGGCTCACACACCTGACAGGTAGGACTGTAGGGCCTCACACACCTGGCAGGTAGGACTGTGTAGGGCCTCACACACCTGATAGGTAGGCTGGACTTCACACACCTGAAAGGTAGGACTGTGTACGGCCTCGCACACCTGGCAGGTAGGACTGTGTAGGGCCTCACACACCTGATAGGTAGGCTGGACCTCACACACCTGAAAGGTAGGACTGTGTACGGCCTCGCACACCTGGCAGGTAGGACTGTAGGGCCTCACACACCTGACAGGTAGGACTGTAGGGCCTCACACACCTGGCAGGTAGGACTGTAGGGCCTCGCACACCTGGCAGGTAGGACTGTAGGGCCTCACACACCTGACAGGTAGGACTGTAGGGCCTCACACACCTGGCAGGTAGGACTGTAGGGCCTCGCACACCTGACAGGTAGGACTGTAGGGCCTCAAGCACATGGCAGGTAGGACTGTGTAGGGCCTCACACAGCTGGCAGGTAGAACTGTAGGGCCTCAAGCACATGGCAGGTAGGACTGTGTAGGGCCTCACACACCTGGCAGGTAGGACTGTAGGGCCTCACACACCTGGCAGGTAGGACTGTAGGGCCTCACACACCTGACAGGTAGGGTAAGACCCACACTGTCTAAGAGAGAAGAAGAGTAGCATATCTTCAGCGATCTTTCTTCCTCTGGTCGGTCAGGGGTCACTGAAGGTGTGTAGGCGAGCGGAGCGTCCCAGTGCACACGTTAACGGCGGCTCCCACACCCACGTAGAGCCACCACTCCCTCTGAGTGGCGGGAACCTCCCGGAATGTCTGGGCTCCCAACTGCCACTGAAACATGAGCGCCGGTCTCGTAGCGCATCGTACCACATTGTAACGCATCAAACCGCAACATGCCGCATCAACACACGTGTGCCCGGTATCAGCTGCAAGTCGGGGCTCGTTGCCTGGTGCTAATTGTATTTGACATTAACTTACCTTTGTGTGTGTCTGTGTGTGTGTGTGTGTGTGTGTGTGTGTGTGTCTCTCTGTGTGTGTGTGTGTGTGTGTGTGTGTGTGTGTGTGTGTGTGTGTGTGTCTCTGTGTGTGTGTGTGTGTGTGTGTGTGTGTGTGTGTGTGTGTGTGTGTGTGTGTGTGTGTGTGTGTGTGTGTGTGTGTGTGTGATTGTGTGTGATTGTGTGTGTGTGTGTGTGTGTGTCTGTGTGTGTGTGTGTGTGTGTCTGTGTGTGTGTGTGTGTGTGTCTTCTCCCTGTATCATCTGACAGAGATCCTGGAGGGAGGTGTTCAGATCATCCAGAATAAGTTCCTGAGCTTCGCTCCTCAGATCAACTGGCTTGACATCGTGAAGGACTCCTCGAGTGAGATCATCTTCAACGACAACGGACCAGAGAGTGAGTCTCAGCGGGGGGACGGGAAGGGCTTGGGGCACCTTTTGCCTTTTGCATTTGAATACACTCCCCTCTTACCCCTCCCCTGTACCCCTCCTACACACTTACCGTAGGTTGTACGTCCTGCCACTTAATGTACACACTTATTGTATGATGACCGTCCTGGCACTTAATGTACACACTTATTGTGTGTTGTACGTCCTGGCACGTACAATATAGTAGGCTACTTAGCATGGCGTAGCGTCTTATCCTAGCTATCTTTGTTGTATACGGTGAATTGGTTAACCTAGCGATTGTTATTGCTTGGCCCTTGGTTCTATGAACCTCCTTACTGTAAAGTACTTAATGTTAGCCGCTTCGGATAAAACTGTCTGCTAAAAGAACTAAATGTAAATGTACACTGAGGCTGATGGAGTCTTACCTGTGGTTTCAGAGAAATGTCATAAGGCCTGCGGAGACGTGCCCTGTTGGGGTCCAGAGGCGGACGGTTGTCAGATCCGTGAGTACTGGAGAGTGTTGATGATTCTTTCCCCTCGGTGCTGTGTCATCGGGCCAGCTAATGCCCTTCTATCTCTAGTCCCCAATACTGTAGCTAACACCCCTCTAGACTGTAGCTAACACCCCTCTAGACTGTAGCTAACACCCCTCTAGACTGTAGCTAACACCCCTCTAGACTGTAGTTAACACCCTCTATCTCTAGTCACCAAGACTGTAGTTAACACCCTCTATCTCTAGTCACCAAGACTGTAGCTATCACCCTCTCTCTCTAGTCACCAAGACTGTAGTTAACACCCTCTATCTCTAGTCACCAAGACTGTAGTTAACACCCTCTATCTCTAGTCACCAAGACTGTAGTTAACACCCTCTATCTCTAGTCACCAAGACTGTAGCTAATGCCCCTCTTGACTGTAGCTAAAGCCGAAGCTCTGTAGCTAACCCCCCTCTGTCTGTAGTCACCAAGACGATCTGTGCGCCGCAGTGTAACGGCCGATGCTTCGGACGCAGCCCGGGCGACTGCTGCCACATGGAGTGTGCGGGGGGCTGCACGGGACCCCATGACACAAACTGCTCTGTAAGTACGCAGCAAGTCGTCACGGACATACATGGATGTATCCATGGAAACACGATCTTCTTGTCTTTAGAAGGAAATGATACCATTTAGATTAAGATTTAACTTAATCCCCCCCCTCCCCCCCTGGGTGGATGGGCTGGAATGGTGACCTGTGAAGACCATTGAGACTGAGACTGTGATCAGGGGCTCTACAAATATAATAGACTGGACTCTTATCTCTAAAAACAACAACAGACCTACCGTGCGTTAGGGCTAGGGTTAAGGTTAGGGTTCGCTAACCCACAGAGTCGTAGTGACTCAGGTGTTTCCATCCTCCAGGCCTGCAGGAACTTCAACAACTCGGGCTCCTGCGTGCCTCAGTGCCCCAAGACACACATCTACAGCAAGCTCACCTTCAAGCTGGAGCGGAACCCCAGCGCCAAGTACCAGTACGGTTCCATCTGCGTGGCGCAGTGCCCCTGTGAGTGTGGGGGTGGAACCCAACACTCAACACACAACACCTGACTAACCCTTACCCCGATCTTAACCCTGGCTCTAACCCTAACCCTGACACTATCCCAACACACAACACCTGACTAACCCTTACCCCGATCTTAACCCTGGCTCTAACCCTAACCCTGACACTATCCCAACACACAACACCTGACTAACCCTTACCCTGATCTTAACCCTGGCTCTAACCCTAACCCTGACACTATCCCAACACACAACACCTGACTAACCCTTACCCCGATCTTAACCCTGGCTCTAACCCTAACCCTGACACTATCCCAACACACAACACCTGACTAACCCTTACCCCGATCTTAACCCTGGCTCTAACCCTAACCCTGACACTATCCCAACACACAACACCTGACTAACCCTTACCCTGATCTTTACCCTGGCTCTAGTCCAACAAACAACAAACCTTGACCCTAGCCCAACACACAACTAACCCTGACCCTAACCCTAACCCTGACACTATCCCAACACACAACACCTGACTAACCCTTACCCCGATCTTAACCCTGGCTCTAGTCCAACAAACAACAAACCTTGACCCTAGCCCAACACACAACTAACCCTGACCCTAACCCTGACACTATCCCAACACACAACACCTGACTAACCCTTACCCTGATCTTTACCCTGGCTCTAGTCCAACAAACAACAAACCTTGACCTAACTCAACAACAGCACCCAACTAACCCTGACCCTAACCCTAACCCTGACACTATCCCAACACACAACACCTGACTAACCCTTACCCTGATCTTTACCCTGGCTCTAGTCCAACAAACAACAAACCTTGACCTAACTCAACAACAGCACCCAACTAACCCTGACCCTAACCCTAACCCTGACACTATCCCAACACACAACACCTGACTAACCCTTACCCTGATCTTTACCCTGGCTCTAGTCCAACAAACAACAAACCTTGACCTAACTCAACAACAGCACCCAACTAACCCTGACCCTAACCCTAACCCCTACCCTAACGCAACACCCAACTAACCCTTACCCTAGCTCAACACACGACACACAAAACCCAACTAACCCTGACCCTAACCCAACACACAACTAACCCTGACCCTGACCCTCACCCAACACACAACACCCAACCAACCCTGACCCTCACCCTAACCCTAACTTTAACTCAACACACAAGCCCACAGCACTCGTCTAACCCCTAACCCTAACCCAGACTGTATCTCAACCCACCAGTCCAAGCGGAGCCCCAACCCAATCAGACCAGGTGTAACCGTGGTGGTGAGCTCTTCTCTGTGTCGTTCACTGCACAGCTAACTTCGTGGTTGACGAGAGCTCCTGTGTGAGCAGCTGCCCCAAGGGCAAGATGGAGGTGGAGAAGACGGAAGGAGTGAAGAGGTGTGAGCCGTGTGGAGGACCCTGTCCAAAAGGTGCCGACCGCCTTAACCCCTGAGCAGTGTCTGAGTCTCCGGTGTGACCCCCTCTCTCGTGAGGACTCTCCCGGTGACAGGCGGTGTGCTCTGTCCCCTCAGTGTGCATCGGGACCGGCCCGGCCGAACGGCAGACCGTGGACGCCCTGAACATCGAGAGCTTCAGGAACTGCACCAAGATCCAGGGAAGCCTCCACTTCCTGGTGACCGGGATCAAAGGGTAGGCGGGACCCCCCTGGACACCCACAACGACACATCATCCGTTCATGATGATCATCAATATCATAATGATGTTCACGTCATTCCTTCCATGCAGGGATGATTACAAGAACATTCCGGCCATCGACCCTGAGAAGCTGAAGATCTTCAGCACCGTCAGAGAGATCACAGGTGTGTGTTATTCCTTTTCCTGTGTCTTGTTTTAATATCCGTCACTAAAGTACGTTCTGCCGTCATAATAAACGTCTGATAAACGAGGCCTCTGTCCCCAGACTACCTGAACATCCAGTCCTGGCCGACCAACATGTCAGATCTGTCCGTGTTCTCTAACCTTCAGACCATCGAGGGCAGGACCCTCTACAAGTAAACACTCGCCCACCTGTTTCTTCTACCTGTTTGATCTCCTTGTATGTGTAACCGGCCCGCCGAGAAGAACACCACCAGCATGCCTCTAATATCTTCATTTGTCTCTCACACCGTTCCCCTCGTCCCCTGTCCTACGTCACCTCTCCCCGTCCCCCAGAGGATCCAACTCCAAAAGGTACATCCTTCCCCCCCCCCACCCTACTCCCCTCGTACCGGATCGTATTGGCCTGTACCTTCAGAGTCCCAGCCCACCGCAGCCCCACTAACCCATCTCCCCCCCCACCTCCTCCACCAGGGGGTACGCTCTGCTGGTGATTGGGATCAAGTCCCTGACGTCTCTCGGGCTTCGGTCGCTGAGGAAGATCAACGACGGCGGTGTTTACATTACGAGGAACCAAAAGCTTTGCTACCAAGAAAACGTCAACTGGACACGCCTGTCCCCCAAGAGCTCCCGCCCGAGGGGCCGCATGAAGAACATCGACGTCAAGGAGAACGGGGCCCGCGCCCGATGTGGTGAGAGGAGGCTGCCGGCGTCCTCCAATCAGGGCTCAATAACTTAGGCTAGCCTAAGTGAGCACTAAGGTTGGGATTAGTGAGCATTAAGCCTAGCCTAGCCTTAGTGAGCACTAAGCCTAGCCTAGCCTTAGTGAGCATTAATCCTAGCCTAGCCTTAGTGAGCATTAAGCCTAGCCTTAGTGAGCATTAAGCCTAGCCTCGCCTTAGTGAGCATTAAGCCTAGCCTTAATGAGCTCTAAGCCTTAGTGAGCATTAATGCTAGCCTAGCATTAGTGAGCACTAAGCCTAGCCTAGCCTTAGTGAGCATTAATCCTAGCCTAGCCTTAGTGAGCATTAAGCCTAGCCTAGCCTTAGTGAGCATTAATCCTAGCCTAGCCTTAGTGAGCATTATTCCTAGCCTAGCCTTAGTGAGCATTAAGCCTAGTCTAGCCTTAGTGAGCACTAAGCCTAGCCTTAATGAGCTCTAAGCCTTAGTGAGCATTAATGCTAGCCTAGCATTAGTGAGCACTAAGCCTAGCCTAGCCTTAGTGAGCATTAATCCTAGCCTAGCCTTAGTGAGCATTAAGCCTAGCCTTAGTGAGCATTAATCCTAGCCTAGCCTTAGTGAGCATTATTCCTAGCCGAGCCTTAGTGAGCATTAAGCCTAGTCTAGCCTTAGTGAGCACTAAGCTTAGCCTTAGTGAGCGCTATGCCGAGCCTAGCCTAGACTCAGATCCCTTCATTAAGAACTGCTGTTCGGCGTGGAGGCGTCTTTTTTTTTTAACGCTTGACATCCGTGTGTGCAGTTAAAGAAGGCCACACCTGCGACCCCCTGTGCTCCTCTGATGGCTGCTGGGGTCCGGGGCCCAGCCAGTGTCTCGCCTGCAAGAACTACAGCCTCGGAGGCACCTGCGTGGAGCAGTGCATGTTCCTCACAGGGTCAGTGTCTCCACAAAACGACAAACACGAGGAATCTCATAATTGGGGAATGTGCGGCTGTACAGAGAGCATTTAGTCGTGTTATCTTCGGTCGGCGGTGTGCTGACCAGCTGTCCTCCCCGTTCCCTCCCCCGCGCAGTGACAGGAGGGAGTTTGCGACGGCTGAAGGAGAATGCGTGCCCTGCCACGCTGAGTGTGAGCTCCAGCATGGGAGGCCAACCTGCACTGGGCCCGTACGTTCCTAACGCCCGCGTTACACTACAGAACACTTAAGAGCGTGGCTCACATCATAGCATATAGCTCCAGGCTTTCAATGCTGCTTCCTCAAGTTCCTCAAGGTCATGAAAAGCAGATCTCAGACACCACCTAGTGGTGCTTCACAAGAGAAATATCTCTCTCTATGTGGATCTAGATCTATATATAGATCTGTATATAGAGATCCATATAGACAAACGTGCATATTAAACATAATCTTCTACGATCTATCTCTTCCTCCTGCCTGACTGCCTCCCGTCCACCAGGGGGCAGACCAGTGTGTGGCGTGTGCCCGGAACAAGGACGGCCCCCACTGCGTGTCCACCTGCCCCAAGGGGCTGATGGGAGAGGGGGGGGTCATCTTCAAATACCCCGACAGACAGCACAAGTGTGAGCCCTGCCATCTCAACTGCACCCAGGGGTAAGCAGGGGCGTCCGTACATACATACATACATACATACATACATACATACATACATACATACATACATACATACATACATACATACTGTACATCCATCCATACATACATACATACATACATACATACTGTACATACATACATACATACATACATACATACATACATACATACATACATACATACATACATACATGCATGCATGCATGCATGCATACATACATACATACATACATACATACATACATACTTACATACATACATACATACATACATACATACATACATACATACATACATACATACATACATACACTCTGTACAGGACTTGAGTTCCAGGAGCAGGAGGGTAGCTCAGTGATTCCATTAACATTGAGTGTGTTTAGCAGACGCTTTCATCCAAAGCAACTTACAAGAAGCACATTTGTCAGAAGAAAGAGAAACAACAATATATCACTGTCGGTACAGTAAGCCAAGCACAACAACCGTGAGGTTAACCCCTTCCCTCTATAGTATACAACATAGATAGCTAGGATAAGATGCTATACAATGCTAAGTACTATTAGCATTGTGAGCTCGATCCACCAGTAAGCGGTATTATGTTACCAGGAGTTTCCCGACTGATGGGTGGGACACTTTGGGTTCTTCCAGTTAGGCCCACCTGAAACCACTCTGCCGTGGCGTGGTTCCCCTAAGTTCCCCCTCTTCCTGTTTCCTGTTACCAGGTGCGATGGTCCAAACATCGGAGACTGTCTGGAATCCCGGGGTTCCATGTCTAGGTGAGTTTAGTTTTTCTAGCTCCTAGTCAAATGTTTGATTTGATACGCTAAATAAATACGGTAACACTTTACAGTAAGGGTACATTCAATTACCATTAATTCACATTAGTTAACACAGTCATAAGCATTATCATCTAGCCTAGTTGCCAGGGTTAAGGTTAGGGTTAGGGGTCGCAGGTTAGGATTGCATAACCCTAGCCGTGTTAAAGTCCAAATGTGTTACGTTTCAGCTAGCTCATAGGTTAAAATATCCTGGACATATCAGTTGATAGTGATTTCAATAATCGTATCAATAAAATCACATCCAATAACCAATCCAACAATAACCCGTGCCTCTCTTATGCTTACAAGAATCTTACTATCGCCACTCCTAAACCCCTCCCATTCACCCCAAGCCCCTCCCACTCACCCTAAACCCCTCCCACTCACTCAAGCCCCTCCCACTCAGGGTCATTTATGCAAACCAAAAATAGACATTCAACAATCAAGTGGAAATTGTGCAATTTTCTTTTCAAATCTCCGTCCAGCCGAACGACCACGGGCATCGTGGTGGGAGTCATCGCCCTCCTCTTCGTGTCGTTCTCCATCTTCGTCCTGACCGTTCTCTACCGCCGCGGTCTCGCCATCCGTCGCAAACGAGCCATGAGGAGATACATGGAGAGCGGAGAGGTCAGTGACGGGCCGATCCGTAGCCTATCTCCCGCTCCTCATGAGTGTGTGTTCTTTAGGTGTATGTGTTCACACCTCCTCTGTGTTCTTCCAGAGTTTTGAACCACTGGATCCCAGTGAGAAAGGAGCAAAGGTTCACGCTCGCATCCTGAAGGTCACAGATCTCCGTAAGATCAAACTCCTTGGCCAGGGCGTGTTCGGAACAGTCCACAAGGTAACGCGTTTAATCTGCACCTCCCTGTAAACTAACTACAGGTCATGGTCCATCCAGTAACTATATCATGTGTTGTTCTCCTTAATTCAGGGCATCTGGATTCCTGAAGGGGACACGGTGAAGCTTCCAGTGGCGATAAAAACCATCAGTGACCGCACAGGGCGCCAGAAGTTCCATGAGATAACAGACGTAAGGCAACTCCAATCCAAACCCCTTTTGACAAACAGTATATTTGTGTATGGAACCACGGAAGTATAATAGTAATGTTTGCCTGTGCATGTTGCAGCACATGTTGTCCCTGGGTAGTTTGGACCACATCAACGTGGTCAGGATCCTGGGCATCTGCCCGGGGGACAACCTACAGCTGGTCACCCAGCTCAGCTCCCAGGGCTCGCTGCTGGAGCACATCAAGCATCGCAAGAACAACCTCAGTCCCCAGAGGCTGCTCAACTGGTGTGTGCAGATCGCCAAGGTGAACTTCTGCTCTCGTGAACATGTCTCCAGGTGTGTTGGAACGTTTGCACTCTTCCAGGTAACCAAGATGCTTCCCTAAATGTATCTTTCAGGGCATGTACTACCTGGAAGAGCATCGGATGGTCCATAGGAACCTGGCGGCAAGAAATGTGCTTCTGAAGAACGACTACATGGTCCAGATCTCAGACTACGGCATTGCGGACCTGCTCTACCCAGATGAGAAGAAATACTTCTACAACGAAGTCAAGGTCTGTAGTCCACCCATAAAGGGGTTTATTGCTCAGCAAAGAGCAGTTGTCCTGAAGTAAAAAGATCAAAGTTTATCAAAACAGGACTGCTGCTTGCTTTCTGAGCTATAACCCAAAGAACATTTTGATAATCATTGACCCCGAACGTTAACACATCCACCAGGGATGAAATCAAACCCTAATGCCTATTTTTTTTACAGACGCCAATCAAGTGGATGGCCTTGGAGAGCATCTTATTCCGCAGATACACCCATCAGAGTGATGTCTGGAGCTACGGTCAGTCCAGCTCTGTACCATGATAAAACTTAATAACATAAAGAATCGATGGTAGATAACTGCTGTGTTGGTTGGATAGTTTATTGGACTGCATCGTTGATTGTTATCAAATAACTGAAATATAACTTGAGAATCATGTGAATCCTCTATTGGTGTCTTGCAGGTGTGACCGTATGGGAGATGATGTCGTACGGGACCGAGCCCTACCCAGCCATGCGTCCACAGGAGGTCCCTGACCTGCTGGAGAAGGGCGAGCGGCTGTCCCAGCCAACCATCTGCACCATCGACGTCTACATGGTCATGGTCAAGTGTGAGTCCCTCTCCATGTCTTCTGCTGTCCCTGCTCAGAAGAACGCATTAGAGCTCAGCAGAACCACAGCGCTTCTCAGGTAGTTCATTTCGGGACTCTTGTTTCGTCCACAGGTTGGATGATCGATGAGAACGTCCGTCCGACCTTCAAAGAGCTGGCCAATGAGTTCACTAGGATGGCCAGAGACCCCCCGCGGTACCTGGTGATCAAAGTGAGCACCTTCATCACCTCCATCCACCATTGCATGACGACTTCAACATGACTTTGTAATTCATCGTCGTCTTCTTCTCATTCTTCCTCCCGTGGTCTCGCCCCAGGGCGACTGCAGCGCGGCAGACTTGGCCCCCGACGACCACCTGCAGCGCTCAGCCGACCTGGAGGAGATGAACGGAGAGCTGGAGGACCAGGAGGCCGAGGGCCTGGAGGAGGGCCCCTCCACGCACCATCTCTACATGTCCCCGTCACGGAGCATGTCACGCCTCTCCAAGATGGAAAGCATGAGGGTCAGTGTCGTAGGGACTAAGGAACGCACGCATGGTGTTGCCCATTTATCGTTTAAGGGCACTGCGTCGTTTCGGTTGAAGGACTGCCATGTGTTATAAATAAACATGAACTTCCCCTCCTTTCTCCTGAAGATGATCCAAAACACATCAAGCATGGCTGGATACCTGCCCATGACCCCGGGGGTGGACTGTCCAGGACAGGTGGGTTATATCAGCTCCTGTGAATGAGAACTTGTGAATATAGCGGTTGGAATTAGATGGTATCCAGTGAATCATCTCCATGTTAGGGCCTGGTATTAGATGGTATCCAGTGAACCATCTCCCTGTTAGGGCCTGGTGTTAGATGGTATCCAGTGAACCGTCTCCCTGTTAGGGACTGGTGTTAGATGGTATCCAGTGAACCCTCTCCCTGTTAGGGACTGGTGTTAGATGGTATCCAGTGAAGGCCTGGTATTAGATGGTATCCAGTGAACCATCTCCCTGTTAGGGCCTGGTGTTAGATGGTATCCAGTGAAGGCCTGGTGTTAGATGGTATCCAGTGAAGGCCTGGTGTTAGATGGTATCCAGTGAAGGCCTGGTATTAGATGGTATCCAGTGAAGGCCTGGTGTTAGATGGTATCCAGTGAAGGCCTGGTGTTAGATGGTATCCAGTGAAGGCCTGGTGTTAGATGGTATCCAGTGAACCCTCTCCTCGGTCCTCATAGTCTTCTGATCCTCTGCAGGGCGCGTGGCCGTCCCGCTCGCGGCTGAACTCGGCCCGGACAGTGTCTGAGAGCTCCGAGGGACGCGGCACCGTCACGGACCAGGACACGAACGAGGACTTCTACCTGACCGGGAGCATGAGGAGGAAACGCCAGCGCGAGGACAGCGCCTACCTGTCCCAGAGAGACAGCATGTCCGGGGGGCCCCCGCAGACCCCCTCTCCGGACATCCACAACGAGGAGGATCAGAACGGATACGTGCTCCCTGGGGAAAGCCCAAAGAGAGGTACCACCACTGGGTTGTTCTTCTCACTGCTCCACTGTCCGTTTATCTGAATCTTAAAACACACAGGATCTACTGCTGACAATTGTTGTTACAATTATGAATCCTTAATTTAACCGGGCTGAAACACATTGACATTCAACACGAAGAATAATTAAATAATATAAAATCATGAGATGAATAATTGATAGTACACAGAGGCGTATCTCATAAACACACTACAAGATACAAACCTTCCTTAATCCATCGATGACTGATGCTGTAAATGAGATCTAGACTAGAGTACTAGAGATCTATTCCATACCAATACTAACTGTCCAAATGTCGTTTCCCAGACACCATGCTCTTCGTGGCCCAGGTCACTCCGTTCAAAGACCGGATGTGCATCGTTCACTCTCAGGGACCCCCCAGCGACCCCGACCAGGAAGACTACGAGTACATGAACAAACACACGGCCTCCCGGGCGGCAAAGCCCCCGGGAGGCCCGCTGAAGGACGGCGGCTCCTGGGTCCAGATGAGGGACCTGGGAGGTCACCCTCCACGCGAGGACCAGGACGCCCTCCGAGGCTCGACCTCAGAGGACCGGGCCTCTCTGGAGTACGAGTACATGGACATCAGGGGGAGTGAGGTGGAGGAGAGCCTCCCTCTACAGACGCACGAGGCTCCCCCCAGATCCACGGTCCTGGAGAACGTCTACAGGGAGGTGCTGGAGGAGGTGGAGGAGGACGACTACCAGGAGGCGGAGGACAACTACCAGTACACCAACCGACAACCCAAGCTCCGACAGGCACTGGAACAGCGGAAAGAGGGGACGGGGACGGGGCCGGAGCCGGGCAGGGGCCAGAGGGAGGTGTGTGAGTATGAGGACATGAACTCGCTGAGCGGGGAGCGAGGAGGGGAAGAGATGGCCGTGTACCAGAACCTGGGCGGGGAGGAGGAGGAGGAGGAGGAGGAGCGTGCTGCCCAGGGCAACGAGGGACGGCGGGCCTCGGGAATCGACCCGTACGTTAAAGTACGGGCGGGGGCCGCGATCGGAGAACCCGTCGGGGTGGACAGATCTTTTGACAATCCTGACTACTGGCACAGCAGGATGTTCCTCAAGTCGAACGCTGTGCGTACATAGGAGGATTGAACCAAGGAGCCCAGGTCTCCGGTGAATGATTGCATGAAGGACCCTGAAGTGGGACACAATCAGAAGCCCCCTCACCCAGTGCCCCAGGACCCCTTTTGTATTTTTTGACCTTTTGGTATTTCCTGTTACACTACCGGATGTTTACAGACTTGAGCTTCTGAGTATTTTTTGCTAAAATGGCACTGAATGAACCGATGCAACAAAAATGGCCAGATTACCAGCTTTAAGCTTTATGAGCTTCTGTGTTTACTTATTGAACAAATGAATGAAATCTTTTTTAGCAGAGTATTTTGGGGGACTTTTAATTTTCATGTTTTCAAACCTCTCTCAAATCATGATATTGGCCTTTTATATACGTTTGGTTTACACACTTAATAAACCTTGAATATTATGATCTTGGAATAAAACCTTTTTCACTTACACTTCACTGAACCTGTCTTGTAGTTGTCTCTTTTTTTCTGATGAAGGGTTTCAGGTTACAATGTACCACACACCATCTTATGAAAGAAGATAAGCAGAGTCATTCTGCCGAACGCTTCTCTACTAAATGGACACAATCGATTAGGACAAGTCGGAAAATAAATAAAAATTAAACAGCGTCAAATCATTTTGATTGGCTACCCGGGAAATCAGTTGCCAGGAAGGAGCAGAAGGAAGTTGGGTTTGAGGAACACAAAGTTGGCTTTGATGGGGAGGACAAGATCTGGGATGTCTCCTTACTGCAGACTTCAGTGTCTTGAATAATCCCTTACAGTGAATAACCCTTAAATCTGAAAGGTCTTATGAATGAATGTCTGCTCAGGGGATGACACACAAGGGACTGTGAGCAGCAGTGTGGTTTGGAGATGAATGCCTCACCCGGGTTTCTCAGTGAGGCTGAGCCACTCTTTGAATTTCCCTTTGAGGTATTAACAATAAAAAAAGATTTATACCTACCAGTCTATTGTAGAGTGTGTGTGGAGATAGCTGGTTGAAGCAGCCTCACCTGGCTCGAGTCCGTCTGATTGGACGGGGGCTGGGTGAGGCTGCATACCTGTTACACGTGGAGCGATCCGAGTGCAACAGGTTAAACCAGCCTGGAGGCGGGCACATGGAGCACACCTGTGTCGTTATCTGCAAGCCTTACAATGAACCACGGCTTCAACACCGCCACCCTTCTGTCTTGAGGAGCCCAGTAAAGCCACCTAGGTGGCGTGGAGCATCAACATTTTACAACCAGGGGATCGCAGCAACACGGGTTCGATTCCTTCCCCTCGTCATCTGCTCCATGTCCTCCCCTCTGTCTCCCATACCTTCCTGTCTTTCTCACTCTATCATAATGCATAACAATTCATAAAAAAATCGGGAAATAAATAAATAAAATAAATATATATATACTACAACCATTTCTTAAAGGCACCCAGTGCAACTTTATGTAAACATTCAATGAAAAATAAACATTCAATTTCTAGTCTTTTTTACACGTAGTAAGTTTCAATAACTCCATACCATGACATATCGACATTCAAGGAGCAAAGATGAGACGTCGTTGTGTGGTGAGAACTGATAGAAAATCGTAAACAACAACAATCGCCGGTGGGGAGAAGCCATTTTTCCATTGACTGGAAGCCTGCTTTATTTATTGTAGGTTACAAAAAATAAAGAAAATGGCGGCATTGTTGTTGTTATCGATTTTGTATCAGTTCTCACCACACAACGACGTCTCATCTTTGCTGCTTAAATGTCGGTATGTAATGGTATGGAGTTATTGAAACTTACTACGTGTAAAAAAGACTAGAAATTGAATGTTTATTTTTAAGCCTCGAAAGTTGCACTGGGTGCCTTTAAGTCCTGATGACGGCCACAGGGTTTGTCCTCTGCAGTCCTCTCAGAGCTCTTGAAGAAGAGCCTGAAGCCCGTCGAAGCGGTCGAGGGAGCAAACGGGGGCTGCTGTGGTCCGACGGGGGGCTGTGTGAGGAGGAGGGGAGCTGGCCTCAAGCTGATGGTCAGGGCATCGTGTGGAACATGTGTTACATTGAGCCCACTTTCTGTTTTTGAGAGCAGATCAACCTCATGGTGGTGAGTGAGGTCCCCCCTTCAATGTAAAGCGTCTTTGAGTGTCTAGAAAAGCTCTATATAAATTCAATCCATTATTATTATTATTATTATTATTATGTTCAGTTTCCATCATTCCTTTGTTTGAGATGTGTAGAAGACGCTGGACCACCCACTCAGGATACGGTGGGACGCACACTAGAAATGGGCCATCATCCATCTCCACGTTCCACCCAAAGCACAACAAGAAGAACGGAACGATGGAGCCTCTTCATCGGTTGGCTCTTGGTACCTGTGATTCTGGAGTCTGAAGATAAACTTTCCCTTTACAAATGTGAAGGATGTCCTCTTAGTTTGGAATGCTGAAGAAATAAAAAGCTGTAATCACACCTGAATCTTCAAAAACAATCTGCCTTTTAGACTGAAAAGGCATGCATTTAAACAAACATCAATTTCAACCGCTTCCTTAACTCATTCTTCTAATTGCAGTCCAAATATTGATATTAATACAGCGTGAAGATAACAATTCTAGTATCGCCATTGATCGTTTTTTTATGTGACATCTTATTTTCTTTAGCATACTACAATAATATATAGCATGTATATCGTTTTTGACCACTTTAACATTCCAATCTACTTTGGCAACACTGAACTATTGCTGTTTCTATATAGGGGAGAGTGGGGGTAAGATGATCCAGGGGGTAAGTTGACCCACCCCCTGTTTTTTGGCAACTGTACACATTTGTCGTTATTTGACCTTCAATTCAGAAAGCAACCATTGGTAAAGTTGCAAGTATGTTTTTTCACAGTAAAAAGTTTTCTGCTTGTCAAAATAAGTTTTTAACATATCAGGAAAAATGACTGCTGCGTCAAAGCAAATTTACCCCTGCTTAAAAATATATGTCATGCACGTTGGTGAAAGAAATATCGACGTATTTTTTTCTGGATCAGACTCTATGGGTAAAAAAAAAGAAAAAAAAAAGGGGTTATAATGACAAACATTTTAAGAGAAGTAAAACACAAGTGAAGTAGTTGGAGACATCAGAATGCATAAACACATTGTAAACTGGGTTAGTTAAAGCTGTATTGGCCACGTCTCCCATAATAAATGGTATGGCCTTTTAAAAAACAAGAACGTCTTCCCATAATGACACATTATTTCACGATAAACTACAAAATAATACATTAGCCTAGTACTACCAACCTCACATCCCAAACTCCAGTGCGACCCCATTATTTCATATAATTTAAGTTATCCTTTAATTCATTTAGGCTTGTATGTCAATCGAGGGGTGTAATTGTCATTTCCATGCCAACGATTTAGTAAATGAATACATTTCCAATTAATCTAGCGCTTCCAAAATGCGGCAGAACGTTTCATCGCAGAGCATCCACGCTGAACCAGACGTTGAACTACATTTCCCTACGACTGAGGGTAAATGGGCGTGTAGATACGGTGACCGTTTCCGCATAAATAGCGCCCTCTCCCGCTGTATCATCCTCTTTCGGCTGCTCTCCTCGCTCAGAGGTACGTGCCGAAATGGCTCCCGAGCCGAAACAGAATCCAACTTAATCAACCAATTCTAATTGTCATCTGCAGTATCTAATCACCTTTTCCTCTTCCTTCTATAGACTTATCTCCACACGATGAGAGCCAAGGTAAGCCAAATAAAATAAATTGTTTTTTTTTCGGTTGTCCCTAAAATGGTTCCTGACAATGGACCCTGCAGTCATCAGGGTACCGCTTCTCCCCCTTTACTAGTTACTAATGGCGTATTAGTATTTTATTTGCTTAACATAGCCTACGGTCAGAATGAGCCTTTTAACATTATTATTACATGTGCATATCTTTTAACTAACCTGATTTATTCATGTTAATATGAAGCTACCCGTTGTGGTTGCACTGGGCCTGCCTCGCTGCTTTAGGCTAACTTGTTAGCTTCAGATAGCTTATACCAACATCACATGCAGGACCTCAATGCACCCTGTTGTTTGAGGCGTACATTTAATGCATGCTGAGGTTTATATTTACAGCTTTGTATTAGTTAAGACTAATTGGTTGGCCATAGGCGGCAGAGGATTTCTGCTCCATAACACTTTATGTCCATAACATGACTCCCTATCACTGTTACAGTAACAGTGATGGGGAGTCATGTGATGTGTTAAGTTATAGTAACTTACTATAACATGCCTATAACACAAGTGTTGTGAACATTTCTTAATCACACGGGCTGTCCATAAGATCTTGTTTAAAGACACCATAACACTTGTCTTTAACACTGTTACTAAAGCTTGTCTTCACGGGGTGATGCCTAATGTGTGCTGTTTTTGTTTTTCAGTGGAGGAAGAAGCGCATGCGCAGGTAAGAATACCATTCAAACCAGAACACTTGATTTGTCAATTGTTAGAAAATGCTTGTCTTAATAATGGGGCCTGATTAACTCTGCATGACTGGGTTCCCATTAGCATTGGTTACAAAGTTCAGTCCTTAACATGCATCATGCTCAGCCAGAGTAGTCTAAACGGGACCCTGAACAGCGACTATTGATTCAGGTTTGCCGCACCCTGTCAAGCTCGGAGGCGTGGACTGTCAGGTGGCCTGCAGCCATGAGGCTAGTGGGAGCAGGTGTCCATGTTAACTAATCAGTGGCTGATTCTATGCTCTATGATTGCTACAGTTTGGTCATGGCCAATGACATGGCCTGTTGCTCTGCTTAAAGCGTGACCTTGTTACAATTGTAAAAGTCTGTTGCAGGACATGTATAGTAGAAACTAGTGTAAAAAAAAAATAGATAAAGCTTTTATCCCTGATGCATGACGGCAACACGCATATCTAGTGCTTGGTATTGCTGTATCTTACTAAGACCCTACTGAGTAAGGCACTCCTCAAAGGGTGGTGCTCCCTGGTATAGTGTACTGCTTTAAGGGCAGAAAAACTAATCTGGGAGTTTGTGTCCATTTTGGGATCTTGTGTCCAGTTTCTAACCAGTTTCTTGTTTCCAACAGACTGAAGCGTAAGAGGAGGAAGATGAGGCAGAGGTCAAAGTAGACGCCCTCTCCCAGCAGCTGTTCCTGTCCTGTGTGGTGAAGCGGTGATCGGGCCAGGCGTCCAGAGTGGAAGCAGCATGCGTGGAGCCAGTCTTCAAGAAAGAATACGGCCCAGCGCTGGATTGACACACTGACCCTGGACCAACAGATGTGGATCTCTGCGGGACGAACCAATCTTTTAACACCAGAACCAAAGCTGTTTTTAACGCCATAATAAACTTTGGTTACCACATAACTGAATCTGTGTGATACTTGCTCATTAGACAAATAAGCCCTGAGTCAAGAGTTTGGCTCACAGAGAATAATTACATTTCTGGATTTTATCCAGAGCAACTTGTTGCATTTGTCAGTAAAGTGTCTACAGTAAGGATGCTCACAGGAAAGTGCCAAGAACTTATGGCTATTGGCTAGGTTAACCAATAACTAGGAGCAAGGGTATCATTTCTATTACTTGAGTGACGGGACATGCTAGAGTCCATGTGAACTATGAATCCATCGCTCAATTAATCACTGGCAAGCGTTCATGTCAAAAGCTGATTGTATAGTTCATAAAATGAAGGACTGAAATATAATTACCATACCTGACACATTGTATTTGGACAAATTGGCTGAATAATCAAGCACTCAAAACTACTTGTCAATGGTCAAGGAAGTGGAAGCAATAATTGATTACATTTTAAACTAGGAAGGACAATATTAAAGATGAGTCATGGAAGTATCTGAGGCCTCATATTGGTCCTGTCTGTCTTCGACAGCTGCTGCTGCTGGAACAGAGACTTCCAACTCTCCAGCAGTAGCACCCCAAGGTCAGATATGCGCCCAGCGGGAAAACTGATGATGTACCCAAGAGTTATTGCTTCTGACAGTTTTTCTGCTCTATCCAGCATTAGATCAGGTAGGTCGTCTTTTAGAATGGGTCTAATCAATGAAATATTTTTTATAATGTACAGACTGCAAATGAAGGGCATATTTACATGTTTTATCTGGGTTCCTGCTCATGTTGGTGGGAAGGGAAATGAGTTGATATTCTGGCCAAACAAGCACTCAAGGTATTACATGTAGATCTCCAGGTTCGTCAGAGCAAAGCTGAGGTAAAATCCTTTATCAGGACATAAGCACAAAATACATGGCAGGAGCATTGGGGCATGAGTGAAACAGGCATTTGTACAGTATCCAAAGACATGTATGTGATGGGAGGAAGGTGGGCTTCAAACGTAGGGATGAAAGTATAATCACTCGTCTTAGAATCGGGCATACAGGTCTGAACTATTCGCTGCATAAAATAGGCAAGCATCCTACTGGGAAATGCCAACACTGTTACCAGCCAGGAACCGTTGAGCATGTTTTATTTAATTGTAGTGAGTACAATGCCCAGAGAGACCACCTTTTTCAGACATTAAGCAAGGCAAAACACACCACTTTTCATTATCAGGGCTTTTGGGGAAAACTGCAGGCAATGCCTATCACAGCATTTCTAAGTTCCTAAGGGAAATTGGTTTAGTAGAAAGAATCTAGTTTTGTTTGGTTTATTTTATTTATTTTTTATTGATAATTTTTTTTCGTATTTTGATTTCCTTTTATTAGATGCAATATCTCTCGTTCACACTCCAGTCCAGTTGGTGGCGGTAATGCACCTACAAGTTGGTTTGCTAACCGCCAATAAAACCTAAAGAAGAAGAAGAAGAAGAAATGCGGCTGCCATCTTGAAGTGGGGAGCTGGGAGCTAGGTCCATTGCAGCAACAGGTAGCGTCTACAGCAGAAACAAGATGCCGGGCTGGTGTTCAGCGTATTCCTGCTCAAATCAGCGGACCGTCGACAATAGGAATCGGGGGATTACTTTTCACAAGTAAGATTTAACATTACCGCACTATTGGTTGTATTTTGTGAAAAGAATATTACCAGTATTTTTGTCTTCGATAGTACTGAAATCGTAGCCAGCTAGGCTAATAAACAAGAGTATGACCGTAATAGAATTGATTGTCAATTAAATGAAAAAAATACCTACTTTAATAAATAAATGATCAAGATAATGATTGTAAAAGCAAACGGGGGTAAAAGTTAGGACCAAAGTCCAGATTGTGTAGGGTGGCTAATATATGTTAACTACTAGACAATCAGAAGGACAGTGGCTATACAGTATAGCTAATCTAGCTTTCCAACCCATTTTTGTGTATCCCACCTTCGTGAAATTTGTGGGACAAAATGTGTGATAAACAGGTAAAGGCCCTGCCACACTTACCTGACACCTGGAAAGGGGTCATTTTGGGATTACTGTTGAACTAGGCTATGTGTTCACCCGGCTATGAACTGAGACTTGATAAATCATATTCCATAAACACTGACCTAGATTACATCTGACACTTTTGAAGGTTTCCCAAAGACAAAGATTTGAGGAAGAAGTGGGAAGTGGCTTTGAGGAGAGAAGGATTCACTGCAAGTGATTATTCAGTTGTCTGCAGTCAACATTTTAAGCAAGCTGAGTTTGACCGGACGGGTCAGATTGTCAGACTACGTGATGGTGTTATTCCATCCCTCTTCAATTTCCCGGTTCACCTCCAAAAAGTAGGTGTATCATCATTAAGCTATTAGCATTAATAAATGTAAATATTCTATTGTCAAACTAGCTTATCCTTTTATATATTGTATTATGCATGTTTATTCATTTCAGTTGGTAAAGGGCAGGGCTACGTCTACCTCCAGAAGAGCTGAAGAAAGCCTGTCTGTGGCCTCTAAGGATTCCCCAGAAATGACGTCCTCCCAACCTCAGCCTAATGATGTGAGTATTTCTACTTTAAACATCATACATAATGTTCCTGGACATTAATATCTCACTTGTTTTGCTGCCACTCATATTAAACACTATTGCATATTCTCGAAGAAAGTTGTCCAATCCCGGGTTGCTTTAACTCACTTCATTTATTATAAAGTCGTCGGCATGTTTCGGCATGGTAAGTGAAGCTATACGGAGGGAATTGAATCTAACACGTGTGAGAGATAATAACTCTGGCTACTTTCAGCCACGGGCAGAGGCCTGTGGCTGTCCGCGGGTGTCGCTGAAAATCTCTGGCTACTATGGGCCATCGGTCCTCAGGTAGAGACCGTCAAGTGGGCGTGGCCTAGTGGGCGTGGCCGGGGTGCCGTAATAGAGTGGCGAAGTCACGCCCTTTCCGGTAGGGCTCATGGGACCTATGAGATCGAAAAATATGAATGGGTGTCAATGGAGAGAAAATAATTATTTTCTGGTCCCAGTCTTTATATGCCCTGGATTACACATATGTTGTTTGTGGATTTAAATGATAATTTTTCATGCAAAGAAAACTAAAAATGTTCGTGAAGTTTGATAATTTTAGGTTTTATGTGAGGCCGCTTTGTGAACTACAGCTCTTCGCTGCTCTCGACGCATATGATATACGTCACCACACCCGCCCTTGGAACTCGGCACAGAGATGGCGATCTCTCTGCCCCACTTCACCGCTTTTTCCAAGGGGAGGATAAAAGCATCGAAAGAGGTGAAAACCATTATAAGTCGGGGCACGTGCAGAGTTTCAGTTATGCTGATGGGAAGATTGTCGGTCTTCTCCACGCCAGTCGAAGGGAGCGTGACGTCACATACGAGCCGTGTAGTCTTTCTCGTTGTGTTTTCTCTACAGCCTTTATCTGAACAATTGCACAATAAACGGTCGAACTCTTTGCATGAAAAATTATCCTTTAAATCCACAAACAACATGTGTGTAATCCAGGGCATATAAAGACCGGGACCAGAAAATAATTATTTTCTCTCCATTGACACCCATTCATATTTTTCGATCTCATAGGTCCCATGAGCCCTACCGGAAGGGGCGTGACTTCGCCACTCTATGGCTTCGGCTTCTTTATATATTTAAAGGGACACTGTGTAAAAATTACTCCCATCTAGTGGTACAATTTTATATTGCATTCAAACTAATAGTGCTCGCTTGTCCAAAAACTACGGTGGGCAGTATGTGCCAAGAAGCTGTGACATGACACCTACTAGGCTACCTCATCGAGTCATTCGAGTGATGATGAGGTTCGTGGACAAATCAAATCAAATCAAATTTATTGTCATTTTGTTGATTGAACAACAAAACGAGAAGGCGTTTCTCACGGATCAAGATCAACATACATTTCAAACAAACAAACAAACAAACGTCCCAATGATGAATAAATAAATAAATAATAAATAAATAATAAATAAATAATAAATAAAGTCCAGTGAGAAGATCTGGGACGCTGGTGCATTGAGCATCCTGACAGCTTGAGGTAGGAAGCTGTTCCGCAGCCTGGTGGTGGAGCATCTTAAGCTGTGATAGCGTTTCTTGGAGGGTAGGAGCTGAAAGAAGCTGTTCAGTTTGTTTACGTCCACCCCGTCTCTGCTGCTTCCTCCTCCGGGCAGTTGCGGGCACGGTGTCACAGTGTCCGTTTGTGTGTTTGCGTAGTATGTCCAGATGCCAGCGAATGCCAGTGATGTTACTCGCTCTCAATGTCCTAATGTTTAATATTGTTTCCCTGTCATAAACTACGTTCGTAGGACGTCTCACACATTCAATCTCAATCTCACAGATCTCAAGAGGGGCCGCTGCGACTGTACGCGCCGCCAGTTAGTCGCCCCAGTCGGCAACGAGTTTATTTCCTCGTCTCCTATCCTGTTCCTAATTCCTCCTCTCGATCTTCTTTTCCTCCGTATTGTCTTCTTTATCAGAGTTGTTGGTATGAAATCCAGTTATTCGGGTGATAAATCAACTGTCTGGCAAGCGAGTTGAAGCTCCAGATGGTCCGCTCTAGCGTAAGTGCGTCTTGGTGGATTTGGATACGTGGTGACCCCAGCAGAGAATAAACCTTCATAACTTGATGAAGAATGGCTTTTGAATTCCTCCAACGTATTTGACAGTATCCATAAGTCATAAGAATATTGTCACGATTTAAACTCGACAAAAATATGAAAAGTAAATTAAATATGTAATAAAGTAGCCTTTCAATGACAAGTCGCTCAAACATAGGAGCGCCCATCTCGTTGCCATGGAAAACCATGTTATACATGCTTACACATCGTCGTTTTTTTGGCGTCTGATTCCTTCTCCTGTGGCGTGGCATAACTATTGTCTTTCAAACAAATGCGGTGCATGTTCAAATTTGCCGGTAAAACTCGTCTCGCTAAACTAAGCTCTGTTCCACCGTCACGCTGGCTCAGAGTGAAAACGCGTTTGCAATTCCTGTACGACGTAGTGCTTTTTGACCCTCTCGGCAGCTCATAGACCGGAAGAAAATGGAAGCCTCCATGAAGCTTACCCATCCTATGTAACCATATTGATATTAATATTAATTATTCTTCGCTCAGGAGGATAAGTGAGATTTTTGGCAGAGATAATTTTACACCAATGAGGACTTATTTATGAATGAATATGTTGATTTGAGGTAATAAATTACTCAAAATATTACATAGTGTCCCTTTTAAAAGGCGCTACCATCTGTAGCTGGAGCAGCCTCCAATAAGGTCTTGCTCCCCTTGTGGCTATGTATAGTATTTACGGCTTATATGTTTGGTCCTGCTTCATTGGGTCTATGTATGGGTAGCTTAGATTCTTAAAATACGTAACAACACTCACAAATAACTGGCTTAGATAGCTGATGACTGTAAGAAAGAATGTGGATGTGGGCCATAAACTATTGGTGTCAAAGTGATGTTTGTGAAGTGAAACATTACTCAAACCATGTTCATCCCTCTTTCTACTAGGACCATGTCTAGTGAAACATTACTCAAACCATGTTCATCCCTCTTT
This sequence comes from Gadus macrocephalus, assembly GCF_031168955.1. Classification (NCBI taxonomy): domain Eukaryota; kingdom Metazoa; phylum Chordata; class Actinopteri; order Gadiformes; family Gadidae; genus Gadus; species Gadus macrocephalus. The sequence goes on from NC_082394.1 coordinate 5,165,174, forward strand.
CTTTCTACTAGGACCATGTCTAGTGAAACATTACTCAAACCATGTTCGTCCCTCTTCTTTCTACTAGGACCATGTCTAGTGAAATATTACTCAAACCATGTTCGTCCCTCTTCTTTCTACTAGGACCATGTCTAGTGAAACATTACTCAAACCATGTTCGTCCCTCTTTCTACTAGGACCATGGCTATGCCTTGCCTGCTACTCCTGCCGCTGTTAAGGCCAAAGTCAATAAACATTTGGCAAGAGTGGAAAGTCTGGAGCGAGAAAAGAAGAATGCCATGTCCAGAGAAAAGAGGGCAAAGACCACAGTGAAGGGTCTTTTGGAGGATTTGAGGGAAAAGAACCTCATTAATGAGGAGCTCAGTGAGAAGCTTGCATCCTACTCAAGTAAGACAAAATTAGCATTTTGAAATTCATGTACATGTTATTGTTACACTCTTAATTAAACTCCTTGGTAATTTTCTGAAGGAGACTAATTCATCTTTGCTTATAACATTTCAGATCTTAAGATGGACTTCGTGGCAAAGCAGGGCCATGAGTACGCACAGGACTGCAGCTGTGCAGCCCTGTGCTGTGTGCCGTTGGAGCTTGGTCAGAGATGCCGTGCCATCTTCATTTGACAAGAACTTCCACCTTCTGACCCTGAAAAACAACAGCGGCCTAGTGATTCCATCACTAGGCACAGTGAAGGTTTGATTTTATTATCTTGTTTTTTTTTTAAATATTAAAGTTGCTTTTTTCTTATTTTCTCTGTTCTGTAAAGTGTCTTTGAGCACTGTGTAAAGCACTATATAAATATAATGTATTATTATTGTTATAAGGTGCTGAGAGCTGCAGAGAGGGTGATCCGCCAAGCTTCAACAATGCAAGCTCAAGCCCAAGGTGTTGACAGTCCTACACATCGTCCGAGGGGAGATTGGAACAGAGAATGTATTTCTGCTTGGGGAAAACATTGAGTAGACAGTTTGGAATTGACAACCACCATTTGGACTTGTTATCATTGGTTGTGTCTGTTTCATAAGCTAAGGCTGCACCACATTGCCAAACTCGCCTCTTTTAAACTTCAGAAAGGAAGCACAAGAAAGAAGCTATGCAAAACAGTCCTCTTTCAGGGGTTTTAACCCTAACCCTGGCTGCTTTTTTTTTTTGTCAAAATAATGTTCTTATTTTGAAGTTGCTCCTAACTGCTTTAGTTTTGTTTCTGTTGGAATTATCTTGTATTCAGTGTGTTTCAGGTCCTACATGTTTTTAAATGGTATGACACCAAGTACATGTAGGAATCAAAATGGTAGGTATTTTAGTGTTGTGCATGTTACAATTTTGCATGTGTTCCATTGTTCCAAGTTATTGTTCAATTGTCTACAAGAATGGGTCATTAGTGTTTCCCCTATATGCATTTGCGCAGAAAAAAATTGTTTCTGCCAAGTTCAAGGCACATTTGCACAATGATCTGGTCTCAGCAGATACCTTGACTCTGTCCGATGACTCTGTACATTTTACCAATGCTCCAAAGAAATCTAGGGGAAACGCAACATTACCGATGGTTGTGATGGAAAATTCAATTACTGCTTTGAATGAACAAAATCGCATGGTGCTTTTGTGCTTTGGTTTTCGCAATGATCAGAGTATGATCCTTGATATTTTACATTCACATTGCCTTGCATAAACTACATTGGTCAGTCTGCATTTACCCTGGCTGCTTTTTGTTGTGTTTTGAATTTCACTCGTTCTGGTATGATCATTTTCCTGTATTAATTCCCACCTGCAAACTCCAGTCCAATCCATCCACAAATAAACATTCCACCAGCAGATTTGTATAATTTATGATGCGTTCTCATTTTAGGCAAGTATTAGACAATAATTTCTTAACAGTATAATTGAAACCATGAATAAGTCATTCAAGTAACAATATTCAAATAGGCCTAACATTGTTGGGTAAGACAGAATTTGGTTTTATTCTGAATCCAGTGAAACAGATTGGTGGTTTTAGCCGATATAAAAACTTTCAGGTGTTTGTTTTGTTTAAAGGCCCACTATGCAATTTTTTTAGCCAAAATTACATTAATTATGCTGGTTGAGAGTTATTCTGATGGTTCTCCAACCATTCCTGGGTCGTTTGGTGGGTGTGTCATTGCCCCATGTCACCTCTCCAAGGAAAAAGCGCATATGCAACTTGCTCTGTTCGGACCGACACAATCCGGATGTGACGAAGCGGAAGTATCCAATCGCGCCTCGAAAATGTAGTCATATTGTATTTTCGAAAATGCTTTACGGCACAGACACACACCCAAACATGGCACCGGCTAGATATAAACAGCCAGTTACGAGGTAATTGTTGCATTCATCATGGATCAATCGACTGATAAGGGGCCCTAGAGGCGACTGTCGGTGGAACAAAAGAAGAATGGACCAGAAAAGAGATCAGACACGTCACACGAGTGAAAGTGGAACTATGCAACTTTTTTGGCTTGATTTACCTTAATATAACAGGCTAAAACCGTTATAACAAGAGTCATTGCGATGGTTCTATTATACATTTTTGTTTGATTGTTCGTTGTTTCGACTCCCCCCTTGCGCATCTTGGCGGAGAAAAGGAATATGTTTCTGCCGGCGACCCGCCGCCCACTCTCGCGGGAGTCTCGGGTCTCGCAAAGTAACAAATTGCTTTACGGCACAGACCCCCAAACACGGAACCGGCTCGATATAAACACAAGTAACTAAGGGATTGTTACATTCATCATAGATCAGCCGACTAAAAAGAGACAGAGAAACCCAATGTCGGAGGAACAGAAGAAGAGAAAAGGGAGACGGACCGACAGAGAGGCCAGACACGAGTAAACGTTGGGCAAGCTTTTCAGGAATAGCGTGAACTGAAAGAAAAAGAAGACTGCAAATCAGACGCTGACTTGGCCGTGTTGCTTTTATAATTGAAAGTACCCTTGGGTGAACTTTGTCTTTGTGATATTCTTGATGTTGATAGTCTCTGTACAAATGTGTTTGCTCAACCATTTTGTTGTGAGCCCTGTAAAAATCGTTTTCTCAACCGTTTTGTTGTGTGCCCTGTATGTTTCTAGCTTGCTTGGTTGCAACCATATAAACACCTTTGTTTCCATGGGTGTTTTGCTGTTCGTCTGTCTCGTCCCCCAGATACAGACTGAATCCCCGAATCCAGGTTCTTGTTTATTTAGATTATTATGTTGGCCAACACTCTTACACTGATTGTTCTGTTCAACCTAAGATAGTTGCATAGTGGGCCTTTAAATATTTGGCAGATGCTTTTTTCCAAAGCGACATACATAAAATAAAAAAAATACATTTAATACAATTACTATAAAACAATCATTCAAGAATGTTGTTAATACAAGTAAATATATATATATATATAAAACAAAATATCAATGCAAAGTGTCAATACAGAATAAACTGCTGCTGCAGCAACAGTCTTAAGGTCCCTAAGATATATACATATCTAATGTATTCATACATTGTTTATGCAGGATATGTCATTGTATCATCTTCAACTTAAAAATAGCTGACCGTTTTTTTATCCCTTCTCTGGGATTATGTTCCCAGTCTGGTCACTTAAAAGCATATCAGAATATTATATTACTGTTAAGCCAACTGAATAATAAAACACGCCAAACCATGTGTCCTTTATCATAGCTACACGTATGACAAAAAAAAACGTGGTATTCAGTGAGGTATGATTAATTAAATGCGCCAAAAATTCATTGCTCCTGCCAAACTGATTACACTGGAGCGGATCACCATTCCAAATTGGCGGCCCCGCTTCTCGTCAGCGCAGTAGCAGGCAGTAGCGTTCGATGCTCCGTCTTCCGTCTATGATATAGTAGGCCTATGTCTAACTAACTACGTCAACTTTTTCTGTCGTTGGTAAATATAAAGCGAAGGGGACTGCACTCAGTCGGCGTTGCCAGGTTGAGCCAGATTTCTCGCCCAATCTGGCGAAGTGTTGCCAAACCGGGAGGGAAATCTGGCAACGTTGACGCAGCATCGGCCTTGTTCACTACCTCCGTCCGTCGACGGATCTGACTTTGCATGGGGCGCTCGCGAAATGCATTGTGGGTCCGTCCGTCCATTCGGCTCCGTGGCCTGCGTCAAGAAGTTGAGAAATGTTCAACTTTTGAGGCAGCGCCGGATCCGTCGGCCAATCAGATCGCGGATATGCAAATACTCTCCATGCGTTTCCTGGATCCAGTTTGCAATAACAAGCAGGAAGAAGCAGTAAAAATCCGGCCGTTATATTTTTTTAAAGAAATGTGGAATGATAGGATTGTTTCTAGGCACCTGTTTGTTTCATCTTTAGTATTGATATCCACACATCGGCTTTGTAGCGGGAAGCGATTTGATTGGCTGCAGTATGCGTCTAGAGACTAGTCCCCTATGCGTCAGACACGCCCTCGGTCATCCGTTGACGGACGCATGTAGTGTGAACAAGCTGTCTGCGTCCTGCAAGACGGAGGCGTAACTTGTAGGAGGCGTGTCTTGTACTTTTCCAAATCGTGGAAGTATTCTGTATGTAGCAGTCGTGCACCGCAACTCGGACCTGAAATATTAGGCGTTATATAAAGATAATGCACCCGACCCGCTCATTTAAAATATGCTCTTGATTAGCTTAATCATAGCCTTACTGGCTTACTGAAACTGACATCCCTGAGTCATATGCATTTAAGAAAATAATTTACAGATTTACAAGACTTTTTTTACCGCGAAAAGAGGAAGATCTCGCGTGGACCGCGATTTAGAAAAGTACAAGACACGCCTCCTCCTACTACAAGTTACGCCTCCTTGCAGGACGCAGAAAGACCCTCCTCGGATAATGCAGGATAGAGAACATGTTTATCCAATGCCCGCGTCGACCCCTGGGGGCGGCAGAGAGCAGTCAGGGTGATTGTGTCCTACTGCCGAAACACGCGAAGAAGAACCTGGATGTAAACACAAGAACATGGCGGACGAGAGGGGTGACAATAACATCAACGAAGACATGGGCAACCGGTTACAGCTCCTACCTGGTCAGAATTAAAATGTCACACAGTCGTACACACAGGGCCACAGGCCACGTAACGCGTTGTTATAAAGATTCGATTTTATTCATCCTACTTTTTGCGTAATTAATCGAAAGAACATCAGATCGCAGCCGTGTGGACCAAAATAAAGACTTGTTTCACTTTTGTTTTCGCCGTTTTATAATTTATGTGTACAGGAGAAAGCGATTTCGATGTTTCAACAGGACCACTGCGATCCTTATGTTATTTGATCAAGCACTTAACTAATCAATGACGAAGTGAAGCTAGACCGCCATCTTGCATTCGTACGGTTTGCATGCATAAGTACATGATTTAATCAAGTATATAACATATATTTTACTTATCCAGAAAATGAAGAAGAAGAGAATGACATGGAGTCTGAAGACCGTGATAACGAGAATGCGGAGAAGCCCGACATCAACTTTGATCCCAGCCTCCCCACCTCCCATTCTGTAGGCGATGACACACCACCGCTGTAGTATTCAACTGTTGCACTTTCAGTCTTTATCACACATAAATATAATTGATATGCAAATATATATTATTTTTTTTAGAAACTCGAGATTCACCCTTAATTAGGTGGTTGCCGTTTGTTTGGTGAGAAGATAATATCTGTGTTTCGTCACATGTGGGCGACAGTACTTGGGTGCAGACATGGAGGAGTTCCACGGCCGGACGGTCCACGACGAGGACAGCTGCCAGACCATCCCTGTGCTGCCCCACACGGCCGTGATGCTGCTGCCCGGCCAGACGCTGCCGCTGCAACTCTTCAGGCCCCAGGAGGTCAGCATGATGCGCAGTGTCATCCAGAGAGACCGCACCTTCGCTGTCCTCGCACACAGGTACCAGCCAGCGAAACCCCCCCATAAACGCAGAAATAGAGTCCGGGCTCCAGGGGTACTTTTGTATGTTAATCATAGGTGATCAGGACCGATTCAAATTGAACTAAGTTTGGGATATTCCTCCGTTCAGTGACGCGGGCGAGTCGGAGCCGGAGTTCGGGACGACGGCGGAGATCTACGCTTACCGGGAGGAGCAGGAGTACGGCATCGAGACGGTCAAAGTGAAGGCGGTAGGGAGGCAGAGGTTCAAGGTCCACGAGCTGCGGACACAGGCGGATGGGTGAGTGTGTCAACGGGCCGGGATTCTAAAGGGTACTCGTCAGAAACGAATGCACATGGTTGCGCCGTGCGTCGTATGGCACACCATGTAGTATAGAACAATGAGCAGCATTCCTCAGAGGCATCCTTGGCAAAATCAACATCGACATCTAGGACCTACGTCGGCCATTGCTGCCCTCTTGTTTATTGGTCTTTCCTTCCTCCCTGTCTCCAGGATCAAGCAGGCCAAGGTGCAGATCCTCCCAGAGTGCGTCCTCCCTGATCCCCTGAATGCGGTGCACCTCGTGGCCCTCTCCAGACGACACAAGCACCCCTCCTCCCGACCATCAGCCCAGAGCGGCCTGCAGGCCCAGTGCTGGTGGGCCTCCTACCGGCAGGTCAGACGCACGTCTTATACAGAATACACCAGGTTTAGTCAGTTATTTTTTCTTGGGATATTTTGGTGTATCTAATATATTGACTCCAACAACACATTACAATCCAGACAAAAATATCCCTTGTGTGTTTTTGTGTCTCCCGCTGCAGAGAAAGTTTAGCTGTGCCAACCTGACTCCGTGGCCCCCGTGGGTCTACGCGCTGTACGACGCTGTAAGTGTTCCCCCCTTCTGTTCAATGCTTCATAAGTCCAGGAACATCCAGCAAAATACACACAAGTTACAGTTTCCTTGCACTGTCTTGCAGGAGTCTCTTATGAACAGAGTGAGGAAACAGCTTCACGAGTGGGATGAGAATCTGAAGGACGACTCCCTGCCCACCAACGTCATAGGTCAGCCTCTGCAGAACACGCGCGTTCACCCACCTGTGTTGGCTCGCGGTCCCTGTAACCTTCCTCATCGTCTCTGCCTGCTTCTCTCCTCCTGTCAGACTTCTCCTACAGAGTGGCAGCGTGTCTGCCCATCGACGACGCTCTAAGGCTGCAGCTGCTGAAGATCGGCAGCGCCATCCAACGACTGCGCTGTGAGCTGGACATCATGGACCGGGTAACCGTCCTCTCTAGCGCCGCTGCCGTCCTAAGGGACCCCCTTTCCTGAAACGATTTTCATAGCACAAACAATGTAGTTCTCTGAAGAGCTACTTTGAACTTAGTTTCCTCCCATTCACTGAACATGTACACATAGTAGAAGTCAAGAGTTCTTCAGTGAGGTCATCCATACCCCTGTACTTTTATTCAAAAGTACACAATTTCATTATAAATATGACCAAACGCATAACACACTGTAGCTCGGAGCTCGCCATTTTAAATATGAGGAACACATCCACACACTCTCTAGCTCTCTGTATCCCTGAGCTCGCCTACAGGGCCCATAACCCCTGCATAGACACAGAGAATGTTGTCATTAGCTTAATGTGATTAACATGGTGAAGCAACTTTCTTGTTTGCCACTCTCTCCTCCTCAGTGTACCTCCCTCTGCTGCAAACAGTGCCAGGATACGGAAATCACCACCAAGAATATGATATTCAGGTAAGACCGGAAAGTTTTTGCTCATCGTATTGGCCTTGGGTGACGTCACGCGTTCATACACACAGGGTGTGTGTGGCTTCATAGCGGCCCTGACCTCTAACCTGTCACTCTGACCTCTGACCTGTCCCTCTGCTGAATGAACAGAGCAAGCTTCGCTCAACAGAGGGTTCAGTAAAGTGGTGGACAGACGGACCCTGAGGAAGGGTCTGAGGACAGTGAGCCGAGGTCAGGGACAGAGGTGCTAATGGAGGCTGTCTGTAAGCCACCGTGTGGCGTTCAGTTGTTAATAAGTGGGCGGGGTTGCCCTCTCTGTCTCTGCAGTCTGTCTCTGTACGGCCCCATGGCCGCCTACGTCAACCCCCACGGCTACGTCCACGAAACCCTGACGGTGTACAACGCCAGTAACCTGAACCTGGTGGGCTGGCCCTCCACCATGCACAGCTGGTTTCCAGGGTAACGCCGTTCATCCACACATCCTCATCCACTCATAGGTGGGGGCTACCTGGAGGGGTAAGGTAGACTGTGGGCTGTATGGTAGCTGATGTATTGACCCCTGAACCACCTCGCTATAGGTCTGTAGAAGAGGATGAAACAAGCAGGAGGGAGGGAGCTTTTAAATGTAGTTTGGCTCTAGTTGATGGTAACACCTACGAGGCGGTTAGATTAGGGGACCAGGGGAGAGGTCCCCCCCCCACAGTAGGATATGGTCCACACTGTGACTACGTTGTCTTGGGTCCACAGGTACGCCTGGACCATCGCTCAGTGCCGGAACTGCGGCTCCCACATGGGCTGGAAGTTCACGGCCGCCAAGAAGGAGCTGTCCCCCGCCCGGTTCTGGGGGCTGACGCGCTCGGCCCTGCTGCCCCGCATCCCCAAGGGCGAGGGGGAGGGCAGCGGGGAGGGGTCCCGGCTCCTCTGCCTGTGAGGGCGGACCACCACCCCCATCCCCCCCCCCCCCCCACTAGCAGCACCACCACCACCATCACCCAGTCAGGATGGGAGTTCCTCCCGCCTCCGCCTGACACCTCACCACTCCATCTAAACCAGACCAGGGAGAGTCGCCTTCATACGGCCTACAGCAGCAGAGCAGAGCAGAGCGGAACAGGTAGAGCGGCTCTTCGCGGAGCGGCGCTAAGAGCCGTGTGGGCACACTACCACTAGCGGCCACAGGGAGGGACAATGACACTAAAAGAAAAAGAAAAACATGACCATACTACAATATTAGCATGCTAGTTGTGAATAAAGCCTCCTGCTGCCGCCGCCGCCGGTACACCTGTTCTTGTGGCTTGTTGAAATTGCCTGCTATGCTTTTATCATCACGGGATCCCTGACTCCGCCAGAGAGGTCGGAACTCTGAGGGACTTTCTCAAAGTGTCGTTTCTCCGACATTCGGTTTGACGTGACTTCAGAACATCGGGGGATTGTGGGGTGTTTACTGTTATTTTGGTTGGATCTATTTCAGGAGGATATTTGTGAGCAGGAACTGAAATGTTGGTTAAACACATGAGTGGTTGTCGTATTTTGTACGAGAAGGATCGGGAATGTCTTTCCATCAATGGGGATGGATGCTTTATATTTTACTGCCATGTTTTGTAAAGAAATGAAAAAAAAAAAATGAAAAAGCTTTTGCCTTTAATTACACAGAAAGTTAATGACCTGGGGAATGAAAATGAACTTGGTCTTCTGAATGATAAGGTACAATTATCTAAGTCGTTCACACTTCAAACATCTTGCATTATTACGAGTACAACTAACCTGTGTAGATTCTGTGTATATAAGAGATAGCCGGTCAGTGGCTAATATATATGTTGTTCTGCTGTGTACAATGTGAAACCTTATCTCATAGCTGTTGATTTGTATCAAACCCGTCTGACGCTGATGTACAGACTGACACTGATGGACAGAGTGGAATCAGACAACTGTACAGCCGAAAGGTTTGAAGGTTTGGCTCGTGGAACCAAACTCTGGGTTCCAAAATCATGAGGATGAAAATGAAATGGGTGGTACCATTTAAATAAATAAATAATGTTTTTGCTTCTAGAATGTGTTTGAGTAAAAATACAGCAAATTCCAGATAAATCTGAAGAAACTTGTTGAAGTTCCAAACAAACACGTGAACAAATCCATATCTGAAGTCAATACATGGACCTTCGTATGCTGCTCATCTCCTATCATACAAACTGCTGTCAGGTATAGGCCTATCATGATCAAGATGACTGGTATATGGTATTTATTTGTTTTTATTATATTCTGTATATCTGTATAGAAGGCTAATACACACGCGTCATCTTTCTGGCCTGAACAAAACAATTCTGACTGGGGAGCTAGGGCCCGACTGTGACGCAGTACTTCGAAGAACGTCGACAAAACCCGAAGACCACCACCTGCCAAGCCATTAGTACCCGCCCAGCTGGGGGCGTCTCCTTTCCCTGCGTTCGTCCAATTAGGACGTCGTTCGCCGTCGCATGACGTTTTTAACCGGAAACCGTGATGTAAACAGCCGTGGAAGAAAATACACCCAGTAAAACTTCTCAAAGCGTGCAACATTTAAGATTGTAACATTTATACAATACGGATATCGGTCAATAATACGGATGTTTTTAGAATCAAATCATTTGATTCCGACCACCGAAGCCGACATACTAGTCCTGTCTGCTCTAGACCGCCCGGTAGCCTCCTCTAGACCTTCCTTCCAGTCCCGCGATGCCACAGGAGGCTCCAGAAGACGCAGGAGAACCAGTGCTCCCAGTTCTCCGCTCGTTGAACACCGGGATCCCAGTCAAAGCGGTGTTCGCTAACCACAGCCACCGCGTCGTGCAGCCCATCTGGATCGACTACGACGGGAGACCCCAGCAGTACAACGTCATCCAGCCCGGGACAGGCCGCAAGATGAACACCTATGTCGGTATGTGTGTGCCTGCTTGTGGTGAAGGAACAAGAATCCGTGAGCAAACAGGACAGGACTTCATCTACTCACTGTGTGTGGACTGGAGCAGTCAAGTCCAACACTGTTGGCAGAACTGTGTAACGTTACGTCATCAACACTCGTGTGTTCATGTTCCCATCACGTTGTTAGTTATAACAAGTTCACTGGAACTACCCCTAGTTGGCCTACCCATCAGCCTTACACGTTGTTAGTTATAACCAGCGCTACTGCAACTAACCCTAGTACTCATCAGCCTTACACGTTAACCAGCTCCACTAAACTAACCCTGCTACTCACCAGCCTTCGCTCCAGAGTCGTCGCCTGAGCACTACTGGAGGGGCACGGACAACATCAGGGTTATAAACATTGGACAACAGCCTAGTACACACTCATCAAAAACACCCCTGGACAACATCAGGACCGCTGACAGAAGCACTGCATTCGGGCAACAGGCAGAACTGACAAAACGCTATACTGTCACGTAGCCTACACAACACAAATGCAAATAGACCCAGCAAACATCAATCAACAATCCATCTCCAACGTCTGAGTATTCTGTCCTTCCATTCGTTTGCTCATTTGCGTCTTTCAAGTCTTTCACGAATGCAAGTTGCACCAACCTGGCCTTTCTCTCGTGTAGCATTGTGCGTCTGTGTTCCGAAAAAACATCTCTTGCTTTTTTGACATTAAAAACTCTTTAGCAACTTCGAACTCAGATTCCACCTCAGTCGAATGCGACAGGTCAGGCCTAAAATGTAAACTGATAAAATGGCGAACTGATATGAGGGGCCGTTTAGGACATAACTAATAATAATAATAATAATAATAATAATACATTTCATTTAGAGGCGCCTTTCAACACTCACACACATACCTATGAAACACTCTTACACTCACTACTGAAACGCTCACACACTCACTACTGAAACCCTCACACATACATACATACTCGTCTGAAACACTTACACATACATATGAGAAACACACACGCATACATACATACCTCTGTGGCATATACACATACATATGAAATGCTTACATTCATACAAGTGAAACATTTATACGTATCTATCTGAAACACTCATGCAAGCACATATTTGTATAAATGTTTCAAATGTACGAATACGTTTTTCAGTTATATGTATGTATGCTCTTACATGAGGATGTACAAGCGTTTCACATGTAGTATTCATACCAGTAATTTCAGTAGTGACGGTGAGAGCGTTTCAATAGTGAATGTAAGAGTGTTTCATAGGTATGTGTGCATGAAATTCCAAGGTCAAGGTCGGCATTTAAACCGGAAGGCGGGAACAAAGAGTGCCGGTTTCTAAGCCAACGGTGAAGAGCGTGACATTTCAGCCAATCTAAGCAATTGGCGCGCTCTGGCTGTTCAAAAATGCACTCTTTGTTCCCGCCTTCCGGTTTAAATGCCGACCTTGACCTTGGAATTTCATGCACACATACCTATGAAACACTCTTACATTCACTATTGAAACGCTCTCACCGTCACTACTGAAATTACTGGTATGAATACTACATGTGAAACGCTTGTACATCCTCATGTAAGAGCATACATACATATAACGGAAAAACGTATTCATACATTTGAAACATTTATACAAATATGTGCTTGCATGAGTGTTTCAGATAGATACGTATAAATGTTTCACTTGTATGAATGTAAGCATTTCATATGTATGTGTATATGCCACAGAGGTATGTATGCGTGTGTGTTTCTCATATGTATGTGTAAGTGTTTCAGAAGAGTGTATGTATGTGTGAGTGTTTCAGTAGTGAGTGTGTGAGCGTTTCAGTAGTGAGTGTAAGAGTGTTTCATAGGTATGTGTGTGAGAGTGTCTCAATTAGTTATGTCCTAAACGGCCCCTCATAAACTGATAAAATGCAGCTACACTAGCAACTATTTGGATTCAAACTAGCAACTATTTGGATTCTTGCGCGCAAATGTAACAAGTTTACTCAGCAACCAATGAGCATTGACCATCACCGAACCTGGCATGTACAACCAAAATTATAGGATTTCCCATTGTATTTCTTGTATTTCATTGAAGTTACAGTTTGCACATTTATTCTAATAGTAATAATTATAACTAAAAATTATTATTTATTTTTTTGTGCCTGACTGGGCTAGGGGGGGGGGGGGGGGGGGCACCAACGGCCGCTAGGGGGGGCACGGCCCACAAATGCCCCACCTTGCCGCCGGCAATGATTCGCTCTAACCAGCTCCACTGGACTAATAACCCTGCCTGACCCGTCGTTATCCCAGGTCACCCGTGGCTCTTCCGTGATGCGGACACCGATGACCCGTTGAGGGTCAACAGCAAAGAGCTGTTCCTGCCTAAGCCAGCGGAGGACGGAATGCATTCATTCGCCAAAATCACTCTACCAGGTGAGGTCATCAGGTTGACTCCGATATTTCAGTGGTTACAAACAGGGCAGTTATTAGGAAGTCTATATTTGTTGTGGGCAGGATCGTTTTCTTTTTGATGATTTCAAGATGGTTTCAAGATGCCCAAGACATGTCTGATTCTTCATTAAGTGTACCTCTATTTACTGTAAGTGACACGTTATGGTCAAAGAGTATCCCAAGTTCAAAACGGGGATAATTAAAAGTTAGTTTATTCCATGTTCCCTAATCAGAACTTTAAGTGTACATCATAAGGTGATAATGTAATTTTCCTACTGATGGTGTTGCGGCGGACATCGAAAGGTGATAATATCAGTATAATGCTGGTGGTGTTGTGGCCCTCTGTCCCCAGTCCTGAGTCTGAAGGAGAGAGCTCTGCAGGCGGTCCGGCGGCTGGTCCGCCCTGAGGACTACAGGAGTCTGGAGATCGGCCGCAGCCTCCACGAAGATCTGGAGGACCAGCCCAGCGTGCTGAAGGACATGAGGCTCATCATCCAGAGGGTGGAACAGCGCCTCCTAGAGGACGGGCAGACCAGGAGGCAGGACCCTTATTAGAGCACTTCTTTAAGGGTCACTGGAGACTGGAGCCTTGGCACACTGACTCGTGAGGCACTGCAGTGTGGATACTGGAGTCTCCCCTCACTGAAGGCACTGACCCTTAGAGCACTTCTACTTCTCACCAGGAGCCTGGACCCTTAGAGCACTGCAGTATGGATGCTGGAGACTTCTCACCAGAAGGCAGGACTCCTTCAGAACGGCATTATGGATACCCCCAGACTACTGACCAGTGAATGCTTGCGTCAAGGATTCAATGTGAAGCGGGCGCAATTGAGAAAGTGTAAATGGCAATGTCTCATTTGAAAACCTTGGAGATAGTATACCTTCTCTTTCTTTGAAAGAAGTGTCGCTTTTTCAGCTGAACCATCATATTCTATTCTTGTACCTATCTCTTTCCTAAAAGGAAAGATTTGTATCTATTCCTCTTTGCCTGCATACCAATGTGCTTCATTATACGATCGCAATATTGCAATCAAGCTTTATTCATCTAACAAGGGGCCATTTGGGGATTATTGTAACCAGGAGAAAAAAACGTCCCCACTTTAAATAGTTATAAATTATAAATATATAAATGTATTCGCAAACATCTAACCTAATAAATATATTTTCCCAGCAAACTTTTGATTTATCGTTATGCATTCATCTTGGATGCTTCCCCTTTTTAATCTTTTCCTCTCCTACCTCACTTCACATTTAGCTTTTGAACTGCACAGGCTTGGTTCTAAATGTACCTTTTTGAAGAGTTCTGCTGTGCTTCCCGTCTCTGTATGCTATGCCCCGGATGTAGGTACATAGTGAACCCCACCTGCTATAGTGTGGTGAACCCCACCTGCTCTACTATGATGGACCCCCACCTGCTCTACTGTGGTGGACCACCGCCTGCTATAGTGTAGTGGACCCCCACCTGCTCTACTGTGGTGGACCACCACCTGCTATAGTGTAGTGGACCCCCACCTGCTATAGTGTGGTGGACCCCCACCTGCGCTAACATGGTGGACCCCCACCTGCTCCAGTACGTTAGACCCCCACCTGCTCCAGTATGTTAGACCCCCACCTGCTCCAGTATGTTAGACCCCCACCTGCTCCAGTATGTTAGACCCCCACCTGCTCCAGTACGTTAGACCCCCACCTGCTCCAGTACGTTAGACCCCCACCTGCTCCAGTACGTTAGACCCCCACCTGCTCCAGTACGTTAGACCCCCACCTGCTCCAGTACGTTAGACCCCCACCTGCTCCAGTACGTTAGACCCCCACCTGCTCCAGTACGTTAGACCCCCACCTGCTCCAGTACGTTAGACCCCCACCTGCTCCAGTACCTTCTGCTCCAGGAGAAGTCGCCCGGTCTGACTCTTTGTCCGGCCGGCGCCCGGCTCCGTGTGAGGCCTTCATTCCGGACGATATAGGCCGGGGTCTGTTACCAGGCAACAGGGAAACAGAACCCTGCTCTTTGTGAAATGAGCTGGTTGGAGTAGAAATGCAGTCTGCCGGTACGAAGAGAAACAATGGCTCGAATGTCTTTAGACAGCAACAGTGAGTTTTTGAATCGTCTTCTCTTTGCCTCCAATTTATTAATCTGTATTTTCTTGCTGCAGAATGCTGACAGGGTAATCCTATGTTGGTGTAACTCTCTCCACCAGCATGACCTCATGGCCAAGAAGCCATCCTGTGGTGTTTCCTCGTCTCCACACGGACCATTGGACCGTCATGAAGACAATGGTCAGAAAAGACTGGGTTAAAGGGCATAATTGTTTTGGATCTTAAAGTAATATTACAATAACAGGCTTTTTTTTTTTCATTATTCTCAACTAGGTACCAACTTGTTATGGTCTTGTTCCGACCGCCATGTTAAAGAATGAAGGTCAGTAGAAATACACAAATGACACGTCACCTGAGTCTCCAGGCTTGTACTGAACATCATTTTGGGCTGTTCATTGATGACGATTTACTGCTGTGCTGCATCATTTCGGACCAATAATAACATCTCTCTTGGTTATGGAGACTTCCGTGTACAGGATTCAGATGTGGCCGCTCACGCAAGCAACTACTCCCTTCTACCTCGTCTGACTTTGCAGAGAGCAGCGACGGCACTCAATAACTCGCTTGCAGAGCAAGGTACGAGTTCAAACTGTTTGATGAACCAAATGCACAGAATAACAGGGTCATTCTGAACAATGCAGTTCTTAGGACATGGCTGCAACAACTAGGCAGAAGGCTAGGTATATTTCTCTGAAAAAATAGCAAAGAAAATAACTGAAATATACATAACAGTAAAAACACTTGCAGCCGTTTAAAGAGGAGACATATTATACCACCAGGTGGCAGGCAGGCAGAGATGAAGGTGGACACGCCCACTAGTGATGTCATATGGGGCAGATTTTCGAAATGGCTTGTAAGGACTAATCACACTCACACCTGGTGGTATGTCCCTTTTAAGAGAATGGAAGGATTGGGAATGAGGATGGGAGAAGACTGTTCAATATACTAAATATAAATTGTAGGAGTGAATTTCGGTGATGTATGTTCATCTGAGTTCTCCATTAGTGAGGGTTACAAAGAATGTCACATTTCTATTCAGGTGCGACCCTTAGGCCCCCCAAGCTGAACCTGGTTTCCCCTCGGAACAAGCCCCCGTACAGGAGCGAGTTTAACGAGCGGGCGAGGAGGGGCTTCTGCTATTGGCTGCTGGAGAACACGCCCCCAAAATGTAAATTTGAGAAAATGGATGAAGTTAGGTTGATGGTTTTGAAACTCCACCAGTGTAATATCTATCATGCATACAATGTTGCATTCTTTTTAGTTATTAGATTTATTGGACCAGTAACCTGATCAAAAGGCGGAAGTCAGATTCTGCAACAGTCTAAAGCTACGTTAAAGTAGGGCTACGTTAAAAACAAACAACCTTATTATTCAAATTGAAGATTACTTAAAGGATTTTCTCTTGAAGCAGACAAATAACTGAAATAGGCGCTCACCGGACTCATTCATTATTTATATTATATATATATTTGACAAATGTGTGCATCACATAAAATAAAGCAATGGTGGGAGAACGATATCATCAGAAAAGGGGTTACTTTCTGAACTGTCTTTTCATTTAGACACACAAGCAATACAATCCTGTTCAGAATCATCTGCACAACGAGCATGTAGACCGGGACCTTCGTATCACTGACATTGATTATCTCTGGTGGGCCAATGTTACGTTTGTCTTTGTTTAGGTCACAGATCCAGCATCGGCACCTATAAAACCTCTCTAGGACTACCGAGGGTTTGAGTCGAAGCTGCTGCTCACACGCACACACAAACGCAGCAATAAATAAAAATGAATTTAACAAAAAAATGAAGACCACTTGGTTAATTTCTTTCTATTTTCTAATTGCATTTCTTGGCTTCTCTAGACTAGAGCAGTCATGAGTCAATCAACTGCCAAAAAAAAAAGTAAGCAGTAGACTCGGCCTACTGCATCACATCACTCGAGGTCATGTTAATTAGGCCAATCTTTTAATCACTTAATTAGGTTGATTAAGTAGGCCTATCATCTCATTCTTTCTACATGCTTTTTTTTTTTTAATTCTAGAGGCAGGCGTCAATCGCACTGCTTGTAGGCAGCGGGGTTCCGTCATGTCCGTCCGTCTGCTCTGTCCGCCCGTCTCTCCTTGTTTCCGCTCTGTCTGTCTGTCCTGTCTATTCGTCTCTCCGTCTGTCTGTCTTCCATTCCCTTCGGTCTCTCCGTCTTCTCTCCCCTCAATCAAAGGAGGAGGGTGGGCTGTCCGTTGTTGTGCCGAATTTCGACCCCCCCCCGCATATTACACCCCCCCTTCGCGTGAACGCGCATTCGCTTATTGTCAACGCCCCATACATTCATTTAGTTTGAGGCGCTCTTCCTTCTCACAATATTAGTCAAAATTAGTGTTTATATTGTATCACAACATCAGAAGTTGAGCAACATATCACAGAAAGCGATGGCATATTTTAGGTTGCAAGTTTTAAGACGAACACATCGCAATGGAGCCTCCGACGACCCATGTACGCTACAATATTCACGATAATGAACTACGAGAGCACTCGTAAATACGTAATAGTTAAAAGTAATAAATGTATGCATTATGTTATTTACTCATATTAATTTTGACAACCTCTTGGTAGCCTACCCTAGAAAGCACATTCAACTGTGACTGATCCAAAACGAAGGAAATCCTTTACTATGTACAGACCCAGTGAGCACAACCTCGCCTTCGAGAGAGTGAAGGATATTGGATATATTTGATATATATTCAATATATATTGAATATATCCAATATATATTTTCGATATATTGAATATATGTATAGGTACTGGATATATTCAATATCCAGCCAATTTCGCCTGCCATATTCATCACCCCTCTCCTATTTCTTGGGGGGTTGTATTCCGGCAGGCTAAATTGCCTGCCGGAATACAATCCCCCCTCGGAGGTTCCATTGCGATGTGTTCGTCTTAAAACTTACAACCTAAAAATGATATACGTCACCACACCCGCACTTGGAACTCGGCACAGAGATGGCACATAGAGATGGCACATAACTAAAACTCTCCACATGCCCCGACTTATAGTGGTTTTCACCTCTTTCTATGCTTTTATCCTCGTCTTGAAAAAAAGTGACGTATATCATATGCATCGAGAGCAGCGAAGAGCTGTAGTTCACAAAGCGGCCTCACATAAAACCTAGAATTATCAAACCTCTTCACGAACATTTTTAGTTTTCTTTGCATGAAAAATTATCATTTAAATCCACAAACAACATATGTGTAATCCAGGGCATATAAAGACTGGGACCAGAAAATAATTATTTTCTCTCCATTGACACCCATTCATATTTTTCGATCTCATAGGTCCCATGAGCTCTACCGGAAGGGGCGTGACTTCGCCACTGCGCGTTCACGCGAAGGGGGGGTTGTAATTTGGTTGTAATATGCGGGGGGTCGAAATTTGGCACAACACCGTCCGTCCTTCCGTCCGTCGCTCTTCCCCTCGCTCAGGGCGGGCTTCTCTGAAGTGTCAGTTCACCAAACGACACTCGGGTATTTAACTTGTCTAAACTAACCGTGTACACTTTAACATGAACCACATCGAGGCCACCAGTCATTCTGACCAAACCTTGGAGACACATTTTGACATGTTTAATGAGTTTAAAAAGATTAATATGAATAAGTTGAACTAGCTGGCGGCATACAGCTAGCGGCTACATGCTAATTCAAAGCAAATAAATTACACATTAATGACAACCTGAACACACCATCCAGGCCTGGGAACACTTAATTTCTGTTTTTATATTCTAAACGATGGCTTCTTTTTTAAGTATTTTATACATATTCATACTAAGGGTTACATTGACAACAATCAATACCATATGGTTTGAGACTGAATGTCACATTACAGGGAGTCAGGCGACTGCTAATGCTACCAAATCGACGTGTGATCGATATTTTAATCAGGTATTAATCAAGTGTAATTTTAATCAGGTGTTCAAAATGGGCAAAAACAAAAGAGCGTGAAGCTCGATCGGTCGCGGATCGGAGTGACCCGCCCCGAGAGGAAAGGGGGACTAACCAAGGACCGGGTTGGTCTTAATGAGTCCCCAGGTCTTTGCTGTGCCTGGACACTCCCAAACGGAAGGCAGCCTGTCCCATCCAGGCGCTTCAGATATCAGTTTACCCCCAAGGTAGGCTCACTTATTCAAGCTTCAGTTAACTTGTTTCACACATTCAAACAAGACAACTTAAAAGTAATATTTTAAGTGCCTTACAATGTAAAAATCGTTCTGACTTCAGTGTTTAATTTTAATTGCATTCTAACTAGGACTCTCCTCAGTCCACTGGCAGAGAGGGGAAACCTCTGTTTTGTTACCTCGCTCTTTCATCTCAATGAAAAAGGTTGCGACACCGGAGGATTGCTCAAGGGCTTCTTTCTCCATGGCACTGAATGCAGCCATTGGCCGGAAAAGAGGGATGACCCGGGGGAGCCGAGTGTGGACTGAGCAGTTCAGTTCGGAGCCCTTCTCCAACGACGACCGTGACACCGGTTGCTGCTCCCCTCCTCCTGAGAGTGACGATGAACCCTCCGACCTGCTGTTTGGGGGTCAAACGTCTCCCAGGCTGCCGTTTGTGGAGACAGAGACCGAAGAGCGGTCCAGCCTGAAGCCTAAACGCATGGCGTTTTCCCCCCAGCCCTCCAGCTACCCCTCGGGTAACCATGCTTCTCCTGTCGCTGCCCAGGGCGTCGCCTACCCCTCTCTGGCCTCGTCCTCCTCCCCTGGGCAGATCGTCCGACACGGAGACACGTCTCCCCAGCTCCCCCAGAGAACCCTCTTCCTGTCCCCCAGGCAGCCGTCCTACTATCCAGACTATACCACACCACCACGCGAGGAGCCCTTTGGAGGGCGTCCATCTCCAAACACTCCCCCCCCCTCTTCCTCACATGATCCTTACGCCCTGCCCACTTGCTCGGGGAGATGTCTGCCGTCCACGCCAAGCGCCCTCCCCCGCTCCAGCCTGTTTCTCTCTCCTCTCTACCCCTGCCTCACCTCCGTCACGCCTCGCAGGCATTCAGACGTGGGTGTGGACCTGCCCTTCTCCCCCTCCTATTACCCCAGCAGCCCCACCAAGAGGCTGTCCACCGGGGCGGAGCCCCTCTGGACCAGCAGCGCGCCGGCGGGGGGCCACACAGGGTTCATAGACACCCATTGTCACCTGGACATGCTGTTTGGGAAGGCGGGCTACCGGGGGACCTTCAGTCGCTTCAGGGAGATGAACCAGAGCACCTTCCCAGCGGAGTTCAGCGGCTGCATCGCAGACTTCTGCAACCCCCGTCTGATGCTGAAGGAGGCGCTGTGGGAGGGCCTGCTGGCGGAGGACCAGGTGTGGGGGGCCTTCGGCTGTCACCCCCACTTCGCCAAGGAGTACTCGGATGTCCATGAGCGAGCCATCCTGGGGGCCATGCGCCACCCCAAAGCCGTCGCCTTTGGAGAAATCGGTCTGGACTATTCTCACAAAAACAGCACGCCAACTTCAAAGCAGAAGCAGGTGAGGTCCTCTTTAATAGGCAGAATGGATTGAATGAATTTCCCTCATGAGATTAATTGAAACTTGATCATGATAGTTTTGTTCATGTGTCTAGAAATGGATGGAGGCTACGTCCTCGTCTGGTCACATTAACAGTCTGTGATTAGTTTGGACGCTGTGAAGGTCATCTTCAGTTTGGCTCCCCCAGGTGTTTGAGCGCCAGCTCAGGCTGGCTGTGTCCATGAAGAAGCCGCTGGTGATCCACTGTCGAGACGCAGACGACGACCTGCTGGTCATCATGAAGAAATGTGTTCCTCGGGACTACAAGATCCACAGGTATGCATGTGACACCTCCGTGGTCTGTAGTCTCACCGGGTTCGTCATCACGCCCAACGAGGAATCCTAATGTAGTTTCAGAACTGAACGTTGTTTAAGGCCTTGACTAGAGGGGTACAACCGGTAGGGTCGGTGAAGTGGCCCAATCAAACAACACTGAATCCATTCTAATACAAGGCCTTTTTACAACCACAATATATAAATCACGACTAGTAATTCTTAAAATATTTTTTAACAATATGGTATATTGTTTCTCCTTCTTCTGAAAAATTTACTTATTGTAAGTCGCTTTCTGGTCCAAGATACCCTCTCTTCCCAGCTGCCGTGCTGGAGTGGGACTGAAAGTGTTTTGGTAGAGGACTGTCTCTTCTCCACTGTGACTGGGCCCCATAATCCCTACTTGCAACTAGTATGCAGACAACAAGCTTTACACAGTAATATACGTGTTGGCACTGGCTTTACGAAGGGTGCGACTCCCTAGCTCACTTGCATCAGTGTTCCTCAGTCCTACAAGGTGTGCTCCAGCAACACGGGGCCCACTGAAAGTCTTAATATAAATGCAAGCCACTTATTTTTGTGTAATCAGAACCCCCCCAATCAGCCAAACTGTGTACCAAGGAAAACATGGTCCTCTCTTCCCCTACAGAAAAAAAGATAGAAGCGTCTGCTAAATGTCCTCCATGTAAATGTTATTGTAGGTTTGTGAGACGGCCTCTCTGCCCCTGTTGGTTCATCTCTCTTCTCTGCGCTGCAGGCACTGTTTCACCAACAGCTACCCGGTGATCGAGCCGTTCCTGGAAGAGTTCCCCAACCTCTGCGTGGGCTTCACGGCGCTGATCACCTACCAGCGGGCCGCCGAGGCCCGGGACGCGGTCCGGAGGATCCCCCTGGACCGCATCGTCCTGGAGACCGACGCTCCATACTTCCTCCCCAGACAGGTAGAGATTTTCCAAAACCATTTTTCTTACCTTACCGATTCCTGAACTCGAGTGTCGGCCGATAACGAGTGTAGATACCGATACAGCATCTAGCATTGTAACTCCTAATAGCACTTGTTCTTATTGAAGCGTTCTCTTACGATGACGGCAATGTTTAGTCGGTTAATTTACTGTCGGATGCAGCATGACATCGTAGTGTTTGATGTTCTCTACTTGTGTAGTGAAAGAGCTAGACATGTGATGATGTCGGACCGGCGCATTGCATACTCGCTGATACCGCGTTTCAGGCAACATCGGAGGAACGTCTCTGTGCGCTTGTGTGTTCCTCAGCTTGGCAAAACGGCCAGTCGATTCGCCCATCCGGGAATGGCCATCCACACGCTGAGGGAGATCAGCCTGCTGAAGGGCCAGGACCTCCCCACGGTGTTCACCGCGTTGCGCGCCAACACCAGCGCGCTGTATGGGGTCTGAGCGCCGTCGCCATTAGCATCACCAGCGCGCTGTACAGGGTGTGAGCGCCGCCGCCGTTGGCTACACCACCATGCTTTATGGGGTGTGAGGGCCGCCGCCGTTGGCTACACCACCATGCTTTATGGGGTGTGAGGGCCGTCGGCGTTAGCATCACCAACTCACTGTATGGGCCGGGTTGTGAGCGCCGCACTAAGCAACACCATCTCTATTCCTTTAGCATTAGCCCCTTTAGCACTGAGAGACCTGAGAGAGCGTTTTTTTGGTGGTTTCGCCTGTTTGGTGTTTACCAATTTTCTAATTATCTTTTGTAATTGAAATTGTTCGTATTTGTCCTGTTGTTTGAACCGGTTCTGGGCCGTTCCGGCCCATCAGGAATGACTTCTTGTATGACTCTAGTGCAGCCGGTTCTTGTTCTACTTTTCATACTTCCTATTCAACATTTGAAAAGTTTGAATTGTACATCTACAAGTCGTGGATTTGCAACCATCAATTTCTACTCAAAATGTCCTGACCTCTTTAAAGAGCAGTTTGTTAACGTTTGGTTCTTCATGCTCTAGTTTCACATCCTCTGGTGTCCTACTGTTCATTTGGCATGGTGTTGTAGTGATGGAATAAATTTGAAGCTACCTTAATCAAAGGTTTTCTTCCTATTGGAATGGAGTCTGGTTTTAGTCTCCAGGGCCTCATTCAAGGACTCATTCATTAGAGCTGTTTGTTAGCACCTCAGTCTTTCTCCAGTTCATCTCTTCTATCCTCTTCTTCAAACTGCTTATGGCCTTATCATCTCTTCTAGGTGTGTTTAAATGAGTGAGGAAGCTGGGTTAGGATTGTGTGCACAAGCATTAAACGGTTGAAGACTACTGGAGGTTACCTTGATTGCAGGCACCAGGCCAGCTTCGGACTAATTTCACAGCAGTCAAGTTCATATACATCAGAATTCTATTCTATTCTTAATATGAGGAACAAATGAGTACTGTGTCATTTGCCCTAAATGTTGCACATACTTTTCTATATAGCCCTTATAGATGTGACATGCTCAAAATAAAACAAAACAAATGGATAATTTGCATAGATTTTCAGACTTTAATTATTAAATTGATGTGAACATGCTTATTGATGTCCAGAGCTTTGAAGGTCACTCTGTAACAAAACAAAAGATTTTATGTAAATAACAAGAGTTGCAAGTTATAGTATATTTGAACGAGTTTAGTAGACTGAGAGAGTAAAACGAGAAAAAAAATCACCTGTGGCATCGGGGTCTCCCATGATGTTCTGCAGCAGTTGGTGCAGCGCCCGGTAGACCTGGAACTCCTCCTCATGCAGGGTGAGGCCGACCTCGAAGGGTGCCGCCACCTGCTGGGGGGAGGAGAGATGGCTGACCGGGTCTGAGAGCAGCAGGGGGCGCTGGCTGCTGTCGTCGCCTACCGTAGCGTAGCTCCTGTCATGCAGCGGGGGGGCCAACTCCATCACTTGACGACCGACGCGAGGCTTTCCTTTGTCCTGAAGGGGAAACGTTTATATTGTTGAACGTGCAGGGCGCATTGATGTCAGGACATCACTGGGTTAAAACGGCGGCAAGGAGACCTTCAAATGTACTGAAGTGGATTAGGGCCACGGGAATTTTTGAGTTCTGAATTTTTAGACAACATTCTGAGATTTAAATCATAATTTTAATCTCAGAATTCTTATTTGAAAATCAGAATTCTGAGATTAAGATCAGAACTCCAAAAAAGACCGCCCTTAATCCTAATCCTTTACCCTTACCCCTAACCCTTATCCTATCCCTAACCCTTACCCATAACCCTTACCCTTACCCTCACCCCTAGCCCTTACCCTACCAGGGGTTTGTGAGCAGGGCTGAGGAAGGTGACGCCTGCCCGGGACAGCTGGCAGCAGAAGGCCAGAGAGCACAGGAGGAGGATCACGGAGACGGCCTCTGGCTTCATGGCTGGGCTGGGGAGAAGGAAGGACCCATGGAGGAAATTAGCAAAGGCACGCGTTGATGGTGGTTTCTGTGAATGCAGTCGTACTCACCAGTGGTTCTGTTCCTGGTGTGGTTTGAGTGCGTCAGGTCCAGGCTACATTTATACCATTTGCCCTCATTGTCCCTCGTGTCAATAACCAGTTAATGTTAGATATTGTTTGACTTATCAAAGGATTTAATCGATAACAAAGCAGGCATTGCTCTGTTGTGACCTGCAACAGGCCTTCTTATCAGACCATGGTCCATTAACGAGCCCATCAAAACAGGGATGCAGCGGTCGCTGATACAGGTTGCCCAACGACTGGAAGTTAGTTCCAATTTATAACGCTTTTTATATGACTGGGATAGACTGACTAAAATAAACCATTTGAAAATAACAATTCATACAAATGTCTGATGATAATAACGCATTTATAGCATTGGGCGACACAAATCCAACCATTAAATGTTCATAGAATTAGAATTGAGGTTAACTTTAAATTCACTTTAAATTCAGCTTATTAAATTTAGTGTGTGCGCACACATGTTTATGCACAAATTGTAAACATCTCTGATTGTGTCAATATGTATCATACAAATATGTCACGTTAGCAGAGCCGGACAGTAACGGAGTACATTTACTTGAGTACAGTACTTAAGTACAATTTTGAGGGATCTGTACTTTACTCGAGTATCATTTTTTGGGAGTACTCATGACTTTACTCAAGTAAATTTGAGAGGCAAATATTGTACTCTTTACTCCGCTACATTTCTACCCATAACCGTGAGTACCCGTTACTTCTTCTGAAAAATAAAAGGAGAAAAGAAAAATCAAGGAAACCCTCAATTTGTTGTTTCCCTCTCAAACTTGATTCCCTCTCAAACTGATTAGGACAGCCTTCAGCCTATCAGCAATCACCTTCGCTTTCCGCCAAAGTCAAAACAAAGATTTAGATGAGACGATTGTTGATTTGAATTTTCTTTTCTGTTATTACATATTTATGTAAGCTGAGCAATTGTTTTTATATTCTTGAGTATACTGTTATACTGTATACTATTGTGCTATTGCCATGGTAAAAAGATAAATTACTTGATTTTACTATTCCTTTTACATTCTCCAAGGTATTAACATTTTTCATAACTCCATGTAGGATATTTCTATACATAAATGTAAGCACTGTGGCAGTAGTAATGCAATATACTGTATATTATATAAAAACAAGTACTTCAGTACTTTTACTTAAGTAGACATCTGACTAGTACTTTTACTTGTACTTGAGTAAAATTTAGCAAGGGGTATCTGTACTTTTACTCAAGTAAGGAAGCTTTGTACTCTGTCCGCCTCTGCACGTTAAACACAAACATAAGTATAAAAAGGTTTTCTACCCTTTTGGTTCCGTTGTAAATGTACCAGAGATCAACCAGGTGGCGCTCACCCCAATGAACCAGAGAGATCCACCAGATGGCGCTCACCCCAATGAACCAGAGATCCACCAGGTGGCGCTCGACCCCCGCAGCCTGGATTCCCATTAACCACCGAGGAAGAACCATGTTGACGGCTACTGTAAGATAGCAGTAAATAGCAGGAATAAACATGGACAAGAAGAAACCTTTCAAAGTGACATCTTCTTCCGTGAGTGCCAACATAGATCTACTGCTGTAATATCTATACATGTCTGAATGTGGACAGAAACACTTGTTCTCTTAACGTGAGCGCTATGTTAGCTCCGTTAGCCTCAGAGCTCCTGCTGAGTGTGTCTCCTCCTGATTCCTCAGCTGGTGGACCTGAAGGCTGAACTCTACAGGAAGCAGGAGCAGTGCAAACACGAGAAACTTGGCCAGGAAAATGGAGCAACTGGCGTCAAAACCAAAGTCACTGTCAAGGTAGGTTCTCGGTTTAGACGACAATAAGCCCAACAGCCTCAGACCTGCTCTGCTAGTGTAAGGTGTTCTAAGATGATCTCATCTGGACCAGTAGAAACCCAACGTGTGGACCAAGCAGAACGAGGGTGTGTCTGAACGGAATCAGAAAGATGTGGAGCAGGCGTCCGAAGTGGAGATCAACCTGGATAAGTCGAGGTGAGAGTCACACAAACCTCCACTGTACACTAGATTAGTATTTAATCAACTAAATCCACTGTACACTAGCTATATTTAATAAACTACTTTCTATTGAAATCCATCCGTTTTTATGTTTGTGAATAGGAGCAAATTAGAAGAAAAGGCCAAACTCTACGAGCAAATGATCAAAGGAAACCTTCCAGGTGAGTCCATCCCCCATTCTAGAATGGAAGGATTTACATTAATAGTGTTTCATTAAGGGTTCAAACTGCTTGTGCTGGAACAACACAAGGTACAACTGCTTGTGTCTCCTTGTTTGTCCCACGTCAGATGAGGAGACGGAGGCCATGTTTCTGGTCGATTTCACCCAGAAGATTATCGACCGGAAGAAAGAAACCCGGGACCAGATGGAGAGGGAAGAAGAGGAGAGAACCATGGCCGCTCCCGTCCCGGAGCCCCAGAACCCGGGGGAGGAGTGGTGAGTCCAGACCAGCTCTCTATGAGCCGTAGCCGACCACAGTCCGTAACCTCCTTCCTCTTTATGGGGGTTTTCACATGCATGCATCAATTATATTCATAGCATTTACCTATCACAGAAAAATGATAACATTATTATAAAAATTAGAAGATGACCCTATTGTAATGGTTAATATAAACCCCTTGAAGGCTAAGAATGCCTTTTTGTTTCTCTGTAGGGTGGATTATGTGGACGGTCTCGGGCGCTCTCGGAGGTGCATGAAGAGAGATCTGCCGGGCTTCAGGAAGATGGATCAGAGTCTCACTGGCACAATGTAAGCAACTCCGTACAGCAGGTAGTGTGAAGGCCTCGTCCCTCTTCTGGATGGTCCTGAAACGCTGTGTTCTCTCCTCAGAAACATTCAGTCTTTACTGAATTCCAAAGGCAAGTTCTCAGGTGTACAACAGAATGGTGGATGTGAAAGCAGCCCGCCCACAGAATGATGGCAGCCAATAGAGTGCCTGCTTCACACAAAGCCTCCAATAGAAATACTACAAGGACCGACCAGAATAATAACAGTATACAATGAAACTGTTCGGTGCATTGAATCTTTCAGTGAACAGCAGGGAGTTTAAAGCAGACATTGATGATGGTTAGTGAGGTCCCCCCCTTCAATGTAAAGCGTCTTTGAGTGTCTAGAAAAGCGCTATAAAAATTCAAACAAATATTGCCGTTCATATGACTGAGGATAAAACCTGCTTTCCTTCTGATTGATCTTGACCTTTAACTCCTCCGCCCCGAGACCTGATGTCTCAGCAATGCTTCAGAGTTAAACTTAGGCTTGCGTTCTTTCCATTGAACCTATCCCTGTGGTGTTCTCCGTAGAAACACGTCCACAGAGAAGACCCTGCTGTCGGAGGACATGCGACGCGACCTGCAGCGACAGCAGTGGGAGCGGGAGGAGGAGGAGGCGATGAGCAGGCCCATCGGGCCCGTCCACTTTGAGGACATCAGGGAACAAGGTGGGTGGGAAGCCGCGCAATCGCGGGAACCTCTGGCTCCCTGTCCCCTTTGTGGTGACGTGTGAAGGACATTGGCATGGCGTGGGGACATGAAAGACGTTTCCTTTCCCTCTCAGAGGCTCGTGAGCTCGGCGTGGGCTACTTCGCCTTCTCTCAGGACCGGGAGCAGCGCGACAAGCAGAGGGAGACCCTGGACATGCTCAGAGACCAGGTAGGGGCTGGGGACACCGGGAGGTACCGGGAACGATAGTCCCTAATGAGTTCATTATTAAACACTTATCTGCTAAGTCCTGAGAGTCACATCCTCCATCCGTGCGTCAGACTCTGACGCACACGTCGGGTGGTACCGGTGTGTGCGTCAGACTCTGACACACGTCAGGTGGTACTGGTGTGTGCGTCAGACTCTGACACACGTCAGGTGGTACCGGTGTGTGCGTCAGACTCAGACACACGTCAGGTGGTACCGGTGTGTGCGTCAGACTCTGACACACGTCAGGTGGTACCGGTGTGTGCGTCAGACTCTGACACACGTCAGGTGGTACCGGTGTGTGCGGCAGACTCTGACGCAAACATCCGGTGGTACTGATTCCCGTGTCAGACTCTTGACACACCGTCAGGTGCTGGCGCGTGCGTGCTGCTGTGAACCGTCTCCCTCCTCGTCTCCCAGACCACAGAGCAGCGCGGTAAGCGAGAGCTGCTGAAGGACAAGAGGAAGGCACTCCTGCAGGCGCGCCTGGCAAAGGTGAGGCAGAGGAAGATGAAGGGGAGGCCCGAGGACGAGCTGAAGACGGAGGAGGTCGAAGGTCAGCGTTCAACACCCCTCCCGGCGCCCACACGTCCCCAGCTCGCTGTCGTAGCCACTAGTAAGGGTTCGCTGATTTTTTCCCGTTTCTTCCAGACGAGGGAGAGGACGCGATCGGCCCCTCGCCCGCGGCCCCGGAGACCCCAGTCGTCAGGCCGGACCGCCGAGTGGAGGTGGAGGTCCAGGAGAGGAAGGACACCAGGCCCGGGGTTCCCCACGTCAGGGAGTGGGACCGCGGCAAAGGTGAGCAGCTCCGATACGAACCGAGTTATGATGTCGAAGACTGGGGCGCTGCACCCCTCTTTAAGGGGTGGGGGGGAATTCTCCACCAAACCTCAGGTTATTGTTTGGTTGGTGGATGAAGTTCTGTTTGTGGTCCAGAGTTCATGCTGGGTGAATGGACGGACCGCCGGCGGCAGGAGAGGGACTCGGAGTTCGCTCCTCCGTCCGCGTACTACGCCGAGAAGAGGCCGCGGCAGGAGAGGTCCTCCGCTGGCGGGAGGTCCTTCGCTCAGGAGAGCACCTCCCGGATGTCCTTCAAGTGGTCGGGCGGCTCAGCAAAGAGCTCCTCCGGCCGGGAGGAACCGGAGCCTGAAGGACCCCCGGTCGGACCCCCGGCCGCCCCCCCTCAGCTCCGCCCCACGGCGCCCGTTGCCACAGCGCCTGTTGCCATGGCGCCCGCTCCAACGCAGAGCCGAGCGGCACCGCGACATGAGCCCCCCAGGCCTGCCGCTGCACCGGCCGCGCCGTCGAAGCCGCCGCCCCCGGCGGTACCCTACACCCAGGGCCCCGCCCCCTTCAGCTTCCCCTTCCCCGCGCCCCCACAGCGCTCTCCCTTGGAACCTCCAGCCGGACCCCCGGCCTACGCTGCTCCGCCTCGCCCCCCTCCCCCGTTCCCCCCTCAGTACCCTGGGCAGTACTCCCCTCTCTATCCCCCTCCCCCACAGAGTCTCCCTCAGCCGCCCCCCCCTGGGGAACAGCCACTGTACCCCCCTGGGAGTCAGCCACTGTACCCCCCTGGGGCCCAGGCCCTGTACCCCCCAGGGGAACAGCCACTGTACCCCCCTGGGGAACAGCCACTGTACCCCCCTGGGAGTCAGCCCCTGTACCCCCCTGGGAGTCAGCCACTGTACCCCCCTGGGGCCCAGGGCATGTACCCCCCAGGGGCCCAGGGCATGTACCCCCCAGGGGAACAGGCCCTGTACCCCCCAGGGGAACAGCCACTGTACCCCCCTGGGGCCCAGGGCATGTACCCCCCTGGCTGGCCGCCCACGGCCGGCTCCCAGAGCCTGGATGACATGCTCTCCTTCTACAAGAGCTCCTCTTAGAGTTCACCACTGAGCCCTTAGAGCTCATTCGAGTTCAGCGCTCTGAACAGTCAGAGCTCCTATAGAGTTCAGCGCTCTGAACCATGAGAGGTCCTATAGAGTTCAGCGCTCTGAACCATGAGAGGTCCTATAGAGTTCAGCGCTCTGAACCATGAGAGGTCCTATAGAGTTCAGCGCTCTGAACCATTAGAGGTCCTATAGAGTTCAGCGCTCTGAACCATTCGAGCGCATATAGAGTTCAGTACGCTGAACCATTAGAGCTCCTATAGTGTTCAGCGCTCTGAACCATTCGAGCGCATATAGAGTTCAGTACGCTAAACCATTAGAGCTCCTATAGTGTTCAGCGCTCTGAACAGTTAGAGCTCCTATAGAGCTCCTACACTCAACAATCAGTTCAAATGTGGACTTGTGCTTCTAAGATGCGAGTTGTTGTATCTTACCGAAACCTTCCCATAGGAAAGAGATTGAGTCTTCCTTTTGCTGTTTGAGCCTTTATTTAAATCTAACGGTGATGTTTACACAAGTGAAGTCCTTTGCAACTAAACATGTATATTATACATTTAGTCTTGAGGTTTTTGTTTCTCAAGTTTGCCCCACATTGTTTTTCTCATTAAACCTCTTCTCACCTACTTTTTGAGTATTTATTAATTGAATTGAATTGAAAATGTTTTTATTTCGAACAAGTAAATTATAATAATAGAAAAAAAGCAATAATAAACAAAATAAATGATACAAGTCGACAGTCACAATAAAGTAATATTTACACGCAATGAAATCCACAAAAGAAAATAAACTGTCTTACACTCGCTTTACCTGTTTATCTATAATGAGCATTAGCTTCCTTATTAATGATATAATAATCATAAAATAATTATTAATATATATTTTCAATATGATACAATTCATTACCAATTGTGTATTTATCTAATAATATCGTATTTATCTAATAATATTGTCAAGTTCTCTTTTAATATCTATTAAACATTCAATATTAAATAAACGTCAAATATATACAAATACATGCATGTAAACATGTACACAACGTTAAACACCTTCATCCCTGTACCTCGTAAAAATCAATTCTTTGTATTTTATTTTAATCTGGTTAATATTTGGACATTCCTTGATCTCCCCACTCAAACTGTTCCATAGTCTTACACCACACATTGAAATGCAAAACTTTTTCCTGGTCGTACAGACGCTGTTCACTTTGAAATTTAATTTTTCCCCTTAAATGATACCCCCCCTTATGATCACTGAATATTTTTTGTATGTTTAAGGGTAATATGTTGATTTTTGCCTTAATATAAGCCTTGTAATGTGTGATTTCCAATTGAATCTGTCGTCTATTATAATCCCAAGAAATGTATTTAACTCTTTCAATTTCAACTCCATTTATATTTAAATGTATTGGTGTGTTCAGTCTACAGTTACCAAATAACATTATTTTTGTTTTGCTTAAGTTTAATGATAGTTTTTTTTTATCAAAGCACGTTTTTATTTCGCCCATTTCCTTAGTGATGATTTTTTCTAGTTTTAAATTCTCCCCAGAACAGAAAATATTAGTGTCATCTGCAAACAAAACCAACCTCAAGATGTCCAAACATGTTGAAGTACTTAACTTCACAAACTGCTGCCTTTTGCTCAAATAGCTTTTAACCCAAACCAATTCTATCCCCCTTATTCCATACCTTTCCAATTTATTGAATAAAATGTCATGATTGATTTTATCGAAAGCTTTTCTGATATCAATAAAGGGTATCAATAAATAATTGAGATGAGAGAGTTCTGCGTTCGTCCACAGCATTCAAACATCTAAACCTTAACATCACGTTTAGCATCTGAAGAGCCGATCAACAGCAGCTGAAGAAGTATCTCTAAAATGCTGTCCAGGAGGCTGATAATTCAATATGGGTCTGCTAGTTTACTCCTTTCCTGCTGATTTAATTATTTGAATGCACGGATGAGTAAGACCTCAGCATTCTTGTCAGACGTCAGACCTGCAGAAGCTAAACCCACCTCCCAGAGGTATGGATGACCTGGGTGACCTGACCTGGGAAGATCGACCTCATATTCCTGCTGACGCGAGCCGGCCTCCTTCAGCTAGAGCCAGCAGAACTTCTAATCTCCAATCCTTCTCCGGAGCCCCTGCACGTACCACCTTCAGCCACCAGGGGGAGCCTCTCCTGTTGAGCCCGACGTGAGGTCGTCGCTCGGCCACGCTGAACCGTGTTCACACGCAGGAAGACTCATCTACTTCTCCGCACCAAGCTCGTAACCGCTTTGTGCGATAGCCGAACCGACATTAGTCTATCAAACCAGCAGTGGGATGGAGTGGTGGGCGGCCTAAAGCACGAGGGACAGGCGACTTGAAACACTCTGATCTCATCGCTGCCTGCTTCTCTCAAGGTCTCACTCCCCTCGCCCTGTTCCTGACTGCACACGTCTCCCGTCTGTCCACCAGAACATGGAAATCATCCCAACCCGAGGAGGGCCCGGTCCCACTCCCTCTTTCTGGGGAGACCCAGTCCCTCTGTAGACCCAGAGCCCGTCCCAGTCCCTCTGTAGACCCAGTCTGGTCCCAGTCCCTCTGTAGACCCACAGCCCGTCCCAGTCCCTCTGTAGACCCAGAGCCCGTCCCAGTCCCTCTGTAGACCCAGAGCCCGGTCCCAGTCCCTCTGTAGACCCAGAGCCCGTCCCAGTCCCTCTTTAGACCCAGTCCGGTCCCAGTCCCTCTGTAGACCCAGAGCCCGTCCCAGTCCCTCTTTAGACCCAGTCCGGTCCCAGTCCCTCTTTAGACCCAGTCTGGTCCCAGTCCCTCTGGCCGCGTCCCAGTCCCTCTGTCTGGGGAGGCAGTTTCCCGGACCAGTCACCTCTCCACGCCCGGAGCTGCCATCACACAGAGGTAGGGACAGGCTAGTTGCCATAGCAACAGTGTTCATCCCTCCTCTCATCCTCTCTGTATCCAGTCGGTCTCTCATCACCAGCTCCCGCTCTGGCCCTCGCCACTGGAGTAAGTGCCCCCCCCCCCCCCTCTAACGCCACGCCCCCGGAGCACCACGCCTCCTACTGCCACACCCCCTGACGCCTCCTCACAGGTGGTCCTGGGGTACAACAGGTGGGCTCAGCAGGGTGCCGTGTCCTGGTGGTCCTGGGGTACAACAGGTGGGCTCAGCAGGGTGCCGTGTCCTGGTGGTCCTGGGGTACAACAGGTGGGCTCAGCAGGGTGCCGTGTCCTGGTGGTCCTGGGGTACAACAGGTGGGCTCAGCAGGGTGCCGTGTCCTGGTGCCCTGGGGTACACATCCTCTCTGTATCCTCCACCCTGACGGCTCCACGCCTCTACCAATGGGCTGTGGGCAGAACACAGCAGACCAATCATCAGACCTCTGGCCCAGCAAACGCCACAACACAGCGGGTAGGAGAGGAGAGTTGGATGAACTGGGGGTTGAAGGGACGCTTTGGTCTCATTTCATAGTTCATATTTCATAGTGGTGATGACAGACCCCGTCTGTGGTAATGTAACGTCTGTCTGTCCGTGTAACACCTAGGGACATGGTCCCTTATGGTGAGGGGGGGGGGGTACTTCCTGTTGGGTGGCCTGCTGACCTCGTGACCTTCGTCTACTTTGTTTTTTCCCCTCTTTGTTTTTCTGGCCTTGGATGTGACCGGACAAGCATATGTAAAAATAAACACAGAGTTTGTGTGTGTGTGTGTGTGTGTGTGTGTGTGTGTGTGTGTGTGTGTGTGTGTGTGTGTGTGTGTGTGTGTGTGTGTGTGTGTGTGTGTGTGTGTGTGTGTGTGTGTGTGTCCCGAGTGCGTCACACAAAAGCAGTGGGTGATAGTGCAGGGACTCTATATCAGTGTGTGCACGTGCACGTGTCCCACAGTGGGGACCCCGGTACTCACAACGGTAAAGTAGCGCTCGATTGAATGAAGGTTACGACGGCGTAACTCAAAGCTCTCCGCTGTCCACGGTGGGCAGATGGCCGCTCATAGTTCACCCATGGAGGCCTTTCTAGAGCCCTGTGTGTTCCTGTAGTGAAGCGGGCCGTAGTCAGCGGCCGAGGGCGGGAGGACGGCTGGGGTCCGAGGCCCTTTGGTCACGAAGCCGCACTCAGCCTCGCGGACCTCCGTGTGAGCTGTCACGCGGAGGTCCGCGTGACGGCTGAGGCAGGTTGCCTCACGCCGCGAGGCAGGTTGCCTCAGCCGACCTGTGTGCGTGTGTTTGTGTGAGTGTGCGTGTGTGTGTGCGCCGAATGCCTGTGCATGTGTGTGTGTGCATGTGTGTGTGTGTGTGTGTGTGTATGCGCTCATGCATGTGCATGTGTGTGTGCGCACGCATTTGTGTGTGTGCGCACGCATTTGTGTGTGTGCGCACGCATTTGTGTGTGCGCACGCATTTGTGTGTGCGCACGCATTTGTGTGTGTGTTTGTGTGGGGCCATGCAGGGTGTCAGAGCTGTTCCTCCGAGTTGCCCGCTGTAACTCAGGCCCGGCTGTGAATCCTCGGTAGAGCCCCCCCCCCCCCCCCCCCAACATGCTGACTCGCTGGTCCCGGGGTCTAATCCGTCTCCCAGGACAGGGGGCGTGGCCCGCTGGCAGGCTGACCCCCTCCTGCAGGCCAGCCGGGATGAGAACCGGGATGAGGAGGAGAGATACGTCTTGAAGGGGTTCAGTTCTAATGTGAAGGGACGCATACTGCATGCTGATGTGTTTGGGAAATGATGGGACATTGATGTTGTATTGTTCAGAGTGGTTTATCTCCAGTAATCCAGCAGAGAGAGAGAGAGAGACACACACACACACACACACACACACACACACAGGTTGTTAGGATGCCACGCAGGCCGTGATCTGATCTTTCACAGTCAGGGGGGAGGATTTGAATACGCTGGTTGACATTTCTCTTTCGATACCCCTTTGGCTCCTGGGTGCCAGATAAGTCCTCCCTCTGTGAGGCCCCAGTCCAGGTCTCACCGCCAACAGAACACAAAGGAATGCGAGCGGTGGGCAACGCGGGACTAATCGACTAGGAAAGGACAGAAATGAAAACTAGAAGCGAACTCTCTTGCTGAGCAACTGGAAGTGAAGTATCATCTAGCATCTATATCAGCTGTTTTATGAGCTATACCTCCAGCGGGGTGGCATGGTGTTTAGAGTGCCGTGCTACGTTCTGGGAGCTTCTTACAGCTGCATTCAGCTGGTAGCTGCTCTGAGGTCAGCTGGTACCTGGTCTGAGGTCAACTGGTACATGGTCTGAGGTCAGCTGGTACCTGGTCTGAGGTCAGCTGGTACCTGGTCTGAGGTCAACTGGTACAGACCGATTTGCAGTCAGCTGGTACATGGTCTACAGTCAGCTGGTACATGGTCTACAGTCAGTTGGTACATGGTCTACAGTCAGCTGGTACATGGTCTACAGTCAGCTGGTACAGACCGATTTGCAGTCAGCTGGTACATGGTCTACAGTCAGCTGGTACCTGGTCTACAGTCAGCTGGTACAGACCTGTCTATAGTCACC
Source organism: Gadus macrocephalus (assembly GCF_031168955.1). Classification (NCBI taxonomy): domain Eukaryota; kingdom Metazoa; phylum Chordata; class Actinopteri; order Gadiformes; family Gadidae; genus Gadus; species Gadus macrocephalus. Next base: position 5,200,652 of record NC_082394.1, read on the forward strand.
TGGTACAGACCGGTCTACAGTCAGCTGGTACAGACCGGTCTACAGTCACCTGGTACAGACCGGTCTACAGTCACCTGGTACAGACCGGTCTACAGTCAGCTGGTACATTGTCTAGAGTCAGTAGTGGTACCTGGTAAGGAGCACATGGACGTTGGACAAACTGTCTTCACATCTTTATTGTAAGATTGAAGATAATTCGAGCCACATTGCTTTGGTCACCAGGTTGATTGTAGGAAGGAGGCCGCGTGCTGCTGGCCAAGGACAAGTACTGAAATAAAGGTTTGCTTAATCGCATGAGAAACATGCCAAAATGAACTGTGTGTGTGTGTGTGTGTGTGTGTGTGTGTGTGTGTGTGTGTGTGTGTGTGTGTGTGTGTGTGTGTGTGTGTGTGTGTGGGGCGGGCCTTCGGGCGGAGTCTCTGAAGGTTGGTGCGCTGGGCAGTAAAACTGATGGTGTGAATAACACATTCCCCCTCTGAAAAACACGACTGCTGTCCTCATCATGACGACCAGCAGGGTTACTGGGGGCGCTCACTGGGAGGCACTGGTCCGTCACAAGCGGCAACGATGCCTGGACGTCTGTTTACTTAATAGACCCTAACTCCAATATAGTTAATATACCTGACTTAATGATTCCTGCAGGGCTGTTCCTCCTTCTCCTGAGAGACTGGCAAGCAGTCGGGTCCCTGGGTAGGGTTGGGCCCCTGGATGGGTTGGGTCCCCTGCATGGGGTGTCGGCCCCTGGATGGGGGGGTCGACCCTGCATATACAATCCACCCTCCGGTCCTTGTGTTGATGGTGCCACTGTGCACACCTCCCTCACTTCTGAATCATGTTTCCATGTCCCTTGGCCACACAAGACATGATCCTCCCGGACCACGTCTGTTGTTCCTGGACCAATCTCCTTCCTCACGCTGCTTCTACGTATGATTGACGAGGCCGCTCACTTGAGCAGCCATACCATGTTCATGGTATGCCCCCCCCCCCCCCCCCCCCATGTGGTGGACCATCTCGACTTCATCTGGTCTTCAAAGCATATTTAGTCTGTGCAAATAAAAAAGACAGCCATTTTGACAATATGTAAGTCAGCAGAAACGTCGTACTTCAGCCATTTTCTTTCTACGAGTGGTTTAATTCGCTCCGCGCGACACAGTGGTCGGTTCCGTCTAGGAATCGGCGGGCCGTAAAGAGAGCGAGGGGCTGACACTTCAGCCCAGCCCAGATGTCCTCTCCCTCACTCTACCGCGGGCTGCTGCTGATCGGGGTACCGCGGCGGAGGCTGAGGGGCCGTTTGCACGGCGATGGGTCCTTTAGTGCGGGGCAAGGCGCTGCCGCTGAGGCGTTGGTCCCACCCCTCCGTGGCTCTGCACTCTGCCAGGACTCGGAAGCAGTGTTCTGCAGTGGAGTATATACAAGATAAACAGGTCTACTCCACTTCAACCCCAACAACCGCAGCACCACCACCACCACCACCACCACAACCACCTGCACCCCCCACCACCCCCACCCCACCACCAGCTACCTCCACCACCACCACCTCCAGCACCAGCACCACCACCGCCCCCCCCTGCTGCACCGTCATCACCACCTCAACCTCCACCACCACTATCAAACAACCACCTTAACACCCCACCTGCACCCCACAAACACCACACCGCCACCAACCGTGCAGCTTGTTACAGAATATATAATGATATGTACCGTATGCATGCATGAGCATATATGTGGTCATGATTTAAGGGTTCTTTCCTTGCTCTTAATGCAGACGTGCTCACTGCTTGGGTGCGTTGGGAGTTTGATGGATGTGTTTATGTCAATCGGCTTATCCCTATTCATGTTTGTTTTTAGGAGCACCTTGATTCGGCCACTTTGAGTAATCCTTCTCTGATAGAACAGGCTTCAGATGCACGTTTCCTTTCATTATGAGCTCATGCTGAGCCCGTCTTAGAGCTCTGCTCCTCTAATGACAGTATGGGGCGTTCGTGGTGTCACAGTTGTCCGCTGTGGGGATCATTACACGAACCAGCAGCACATTATGGACCCAGAACGACATCCATCACAGTGTCACTCGAGGAGCGTCTACTGTCAGAGTAGGAGGATGTGGGAGTGGTTCTCCACAGATGTAGCTTTAATCTCATCGGTTCCAACAACGCTACTACGACCAAAGACCTGTCTGAGTTAAACTAACGGAGCTTGCTCTGAATCAACAGCCGTTCATCATATGGAGATAGCATCCATGTGATGGCCAACTCAGCAGAAGGGAGAATTATTTTTGCCTTTGAGCAGATCTCTTTGGCTGATATAAATGCATTTAAAACGTAAACATTGAAGTTCATCCAGCTGGGCATTTTGTTTCATGAAGAAAATCAAAACGACCATTACCGTAAGATGTTTAAACTGAATATAGACAAGGGGGATTTCAAAAGAAGCAGACAAATTGTGTGTCATGCTTCAGTAATAACATCTAAACCACAGTACAAACTGTTCTATAGCTGTTGGGTTTAGGGTTCCGGTGAAAGGAATGCCTGCAAATACATGACAAACAACTTCCACCATATCCTAACATGGAGGCTGGAGGAATGTCCTTCAGGCCTCCACCCCTGGGTGGAGATGACCAGATCACAGCCCAGACCGGAGGACACTCCTGGACCCAGAGGGTAGGTCTCTGAGCTCCTGGGTTCTGAGTCCCCATAGGACTGATCCCACCGGACCGTCCGTGTTCGGACCGCCGTGGGAATGGAACAGACTTCCAAACCACCAGAGGCGGACACGGGAGGCTGCTGACGTCCGGCGCTGCTGAAAGCGTTCTCACAGAAGACGAAGAGGCAAGCGACGGCCGGACGGCTCTTCCCATCTGTGATGTCAGATGTGAGCAGGAGACGAGTCCTTTTCCTGCTCCCTGGGGGCAGGAATGATCGAGGAAGGAGGTAGCTTCCTGGTCCCCGATAAAAAACCAGCCCTCCCTGACTCTCCGTGACGCTAGAGAGATAGAGGAGAAGAGGGACAACAACATCCAAAACCCCAGAAGAACCCTGGAGGTGGTGGAGGCTCACAGGAGAACGCAAGCCCTTCCCTGGTCGCTCCCGAACAGTCACAGGAAGAGGTCCATCAAGATGGGCTGTTGTTCTACGTCACCTCATTGTTTAGAAGAAGGAGATCTCTTCCTAGAGCCCTTCTGTAGAGGCTCCTCCGAGCTCGGTCTGAATAATAAACGGAAAACGTGAAAGGCTACTTCTGAAATGATATTTTCAACCATCAGATGTATATCAGGAGTAGTTATTTACCTTCATCGTGTGTTCGTGGTGGACCTGTTCAGCTCGAGATACCCTTCATCATCCTCTCGGTGACCATCCTCCCCTTTATTGATCCATTATGAGAAGCAAGAAAGGGTCAAAGGTTTGGCCACATAATGTTTCTTTAATGAGCTAAACAATCTGCCCTGGTCACGGATGAACAACCACACCCAGATGGATTATCTAAGTGTAAAAGTATGGAGAACAGGAGGTATTATCGATTCTAGTTGGCCAGGAGGTATTATCTAGGGGAACAGAGGGTATTATCTAGGGGAACAGAGGGTATTATCTAGGGGACCAGGAGGTATTATCTAGCGGAGATCAGTTCAAGCCTCATCCCAGAGTCTGGAGAACCCGTTCTGAGCACCATGGCCTCGGGCTGCATGGGGAACGATCCCCTCTGGGCAGACAGGACGGGACCAGGATCAGGACCTGAACCTGGTCCCGGGGAACAGGACCTGGGGACTGGGACCTGGACGTGGGGACAGGGGGCTCGCCTGGCAGAGGGGCTCGCCTGGCAGGGGGGCTCGCCTGCCTCTGACCCATGAGCAAGAACACCCTCCTAATCCAACCCTTCGCTGTGTTTCCAGCAGGTTCCCTGGGGAGTCCAAATATCCAACAATGCTCCCTGGTCTGACTCAGCCCCCCTGGTCTCCCCTTGCTCCCTGCCCCCCCCCCCCCCCCCTGGTCTCTCCCCCAGCCCCGTGCTGAACCCGGGCCAGAGGAGGAACCAGCTCCTCTAACATGTTTTAATCCCTCTGCCTTTATTTGTTTCCTTGTGAGCAGAAGGTTAATTTGCTGATCCTGACTCTTACTGTGTGTCTGCTGGCTGTGATTCAGAGCCGAGCCCTGTGCTGCCGCCGCCGCTGCTATAAGTGACTACGGAAGTGGAGCTGGGCTGAGCAGGAAACTGGGAGGACAACTTCCTGTTATGTAAAAATACATTAAGGGGCCCGGTCCTCCACCAATCAGCCGTCAGGTGAGAGGAGCGGAAGGCGAGGTCTCTGCTCTCATCAGGCGGAGCGCGACGCTAACCTACTAGGGGAGATAGCGTCTCCCAGTTAGAATGTCAGCAGCGATGGGTGCTGATGTGCTCCTAGCCTCCTCTGATGGCTCCTAGTCTCCTACCCTCCTACCCTCTGATGGATCCTAGCCTCCTCTTGGCAGCAGTACATGAAGTGGGGGATTCCACACTAATGTGAAATGCTGCTGCATTGTGGGTTTTGCACATTATTGAGGATATAAATGCCAGCGTCCTGTCAGGGAGCAGAGAGCAGAAGGTGCTCTAAATATTGTTTACTTTAAAACTCATAAAGACAATCCTTAATTTAAGACTATTTGAGAATCCCCGATGATGGGTTAAATAACGTGGACTCAACTATGAACGGAAAAAGAATTAAAAGCAGTGTTACATTCCTTATTAATATTATATTATGTTGAGTTCATAGAGACTATCTACAAAGTAGATTGAATCCAGTGAGTTCTCAATCCCGGCGGTTAGCACGTACATCGCTACGCACGTCGATGGTCACTCACAGAGCTCGGCCTATGGTAAAGTTATGCTTGGACGTCGACGCAACGCATATGCGGAGCCGGGATGAGGAAGCGCGTAAACACTGGAGCTCTGCGCGTAAACACTGAGCTCTGCGCGCAACCAGGGCGCCAGACGCGCCCTCGGCATCGGACGAGGCTGACGCGCTCAGCCGATGAGAAACGCTCTCATCCCCGCGGAAGGATCATTTTCGGATCATCTTTTCTCAACAGGTTGTTTGGATATTTTCTCCCGTCAAACATTGTTACTTATGAATCGGAGCGGATGTGGGCAGTGATCCGTGGCTCACAATGAACACAGGTAAGATTTCGCCACTTTCAGTCCACTCGGATTATTCTGATCCACCGGCATTCTCCTGATCCGGTACCGGTGTTTATCGGTGTTTAGCGGTGTTTCTTGGTGTTTCTCGGTGTTGGCCGGTTGTTGGTGGTTAATGTTGGATAAAACGTGTCTTCGTGTGTCTTTTCGAAACATATGGAGAAGGCTGGGAATACTTGTACTAGGACGTTATACATAATGATCAAGCGGTTCCCATCTATGATAGTTATGTCGAGCAAATGCAATTATTTTATGGTATTACGTTATTATTACAGAGGTACTTGTTTGTATTTATTGTCTTGGTGAAATGTTCATGCATGAATGAATATTCATGATTTTGTATTAAAATGCCTGCATTTGTTTTTTCAGTTATTATTATGGGTTTTTAGTAAGCTTCATCATCGTGTTTGTTTGTGTATCCTCTAAATCCATATAAACGAGCTTGTATTGTTTTCTGACCTTGTGCTTTACTCCTTTCCCATATTGTCACAGGCTAGTTGTAAAAATAGTCTGAAAAGGTCTCCTCTGCCTGAATCACAGGAAGTGAGTCAGGGAAATCCCTTAAAGTTGAATGTTTTGTTCTTGGGGTTAGGTACTTTAAACCAAAGTACCCTAAAAGACAAGTATACTTTTTCATTTGAACAAAAAGCATGAAAAGTGCTCCATAAAAGCATTTCCATTATAGCCCTGACTGCCATATAGGTTAACACATAATAATGAGGTTAAAATACGGAAAAAGCCCAAAAAGGCTGAAGAGTGAAATGATTAACTGATGATTGACATCTGTTTTGATTTGATGTTTTTTTGTCAAACATGACCTTACTACCTCTTCCTCTTCCTGTGTGTCGGCTTCAGGCAGCGCCAAGCCTCCTGTGGCTCCCAAACCCGCGCTCCGTGGTGCGGCCGGATTCGGACTAGCCTCTCCCCTCATGCCCAGAGCCGGCTCCTCCACAGCGAAAGGTCCCAAACCGGCGGTAGCCCCTAAACCCAGGGTTCGGCAGGACCGCGACCCCAGAGAGGCAGAGTGCTGCCCCGACCAGAAGACCTGTCCTAATGGCGGCCCTCGGGCCCTGGACCGGGGCAGCGGGTCGCGGCACTGGGCTGGAGCCGAAGGGGAGGTCCGAGCGAAACCGGACCCCCGTGTCCAGGACCTCCTCTCAGAGGTCACGGACCTCAGGGAGAGAGACCCGGGGAACGCCTCCCCGGCGCTGGACGCAGGCGGGGAATCAGCCGAGCGAGCGCCGGAGGGCGGTACGATGCGGGGCGGCGGCGAGGGACGGCGGTCGACCGACGCCAGCGCTCTCCGGGACGAGCGGGGGTCCCCGGACTCGCCGGGGGCCAGCCACGCCGGCCTCGCCGCTGGCATCTCCGCCGCCAGCGTGGAGATGATCGACACGGACACGACGGAGGACCTGACCTCGGAGGGCTGTGACGCCGGCGAGGCCCTGGCCGACACGGACGGCGTCTCCCTGGGGGACTGTTCGTTCTCCGTGGGGGACTGCTCGTTTGAACTGGGGGACGCTTCCTTCGAACTGGGAGACGGTTCCTTCGAACTGGGGGACGGCTCGTACTCCGTCGGGGACTGCTCCTTCGCCAGCGTGGACGAGGAGGAGCTGGCCCTCTCCTCTGTGAGGGGACCGAGGCCTCGGGACGAGGAACCGCTTGAAGACGGCCGGGAGGACAGTGAGGTTCGCTGTACAGCAGACCCTTTAAAGGTCAGGGCAGCACAAGACGTGAGACCCGCTAACGGCGACGGCGCTAAGTACATAGCTAATGTACCCAGCGTGGAGTGCAGCCACGGCAGCTTACAAGGAGCTGGGAGCAGGGGATCCGCTCGGAACCAGAACCGGGTTCTCCTGGAGGTACAGACTAAGCCCGAGCCCAACTACATTTCCTCCGAGGACGTTATTGACGCACGGCAGATACTGATGGATCACAAAGTTGCTCTGTTGTCAAGAAGTCCGGTGATTCAACATAAACACTTACTGGGCGACAGCTCAGTGGTGTTACCCAGTAAGTACCGGTGCATCACAGATAAAGACTCCCCCTTCAGCAGCTGTAGGAACAATGAACCCATAGAGTCTTCCGAGGATCCCCTGGACGTAGATGACGGTGTCGAGGAGGACAAAGACGAGGAAAGGAGACACAACAGGATGAACGTCAAGAGTGAAGACCATAAAACCTGGCTCATGAACGCTGCTCTGGACTGCCGCCCGCAGTTCAGACTGGTGTCGTTCTCCGTGCCTCCAGACCCGGACACCTCCCTGACCTCCTCCGTCTCTGAGGGTCAGCTCACGTCCCCACAAGCCTTGTACGGGGTCCGAGGCGAGGACACCGGAGACCGACACGCGGTGCCGTTCCTGGACGACACCACGGACACGGAGCAGGACCTGAGCGAGGAGCACGTCTACGAGGAGACGGGGCCGGACCTGGGGGAAGGCCCTCCCCTGGAGAGGAGGTCTGTGGGGCCGGGCCCGCCGCCATTCTCAAGGCCCCACCTCTTAGACCCGGCGGCGCCGGCCCTGACCAGCAGCCCCATGCTGGGCCCCGTGCGAGCCAGGTGCTACCCCCGACCCCCCGGCCTGTCCCACTGCCCCCGCTCTGTCTCCGTGGAGGGGCAGGAGCTGACCCTGCGTCGGTGTCAGGAGCGAGACGCCGCCTCCAGGGAGCCGGGGGACGACGGGCTCTTCCTGTCCCACGCCTTCGGGTCTTCCGGGAGCTTCTCCCGCTGCCCGCCTCGACCAATCAGCGGCCTGGCCACGCCCACGTCCCTGCTGGACATCCCTCCTCCGTTTGAGCTGGCCTGCATCACCAAGAGGCCGCTCACCAAGAGCTCCCCCTCGCTGCACACGGACGGGGAGAACAACAAGAAGAAGTCCTCCATCAAACGCTTCCTGATGCTCAAGTTCAGGAAGAAGTCGTCCGACAGGAAGCCCGCGGCGGACCTCCCCTCGCCCTCCTCCAGGTCCTCCTCCGAGTCCATCAACCACCTGACCGGCCGGTCCCTGGAGACGGAGCGGAACGCCCTGAGCCACTTCTCTCTGGTCAACGTCTGCTCCTCCGGCTCCCCTCGCAGCGCCGCCAGGCTCCTCCCCCCGCTGGCGTCCTACGGCGAGGGGCAGCGCGACCGCCGCTCGCTGGCGTTCCTGAGCCGCAGCGTGATCCGCGTGGAGTCCTTCGAGGAGCGCTCCCGGGGCCCCCTGGCGGCGCTGGCGGCGCTGGCCCTGACCAAGCCCCGCTCCATCTCCTTCCCCAGCGCCGACTCCGCCTCCGACTACGAGAACGTGCCCCCGCTCTGCTCGGACTACGAGAACGTCTCGGTGCCCCGCCCGCCGCCGCCGCCGCTCGGCCCCGAGACCTTCCCCGAGTTCTTCGAGCGGCCGTGGCGGGCGCGGTCCACCGCCCACGACACGGACGGCTACGTGGACATGAGCAGCTTCCCAGGGTTCGAGAGGAGGACCCGCGCCCCGCCGGAGGAGACGGAAAGGTACCCTGAAACCGGCCTCTAAGGGGTATCTGATACAACACACTAACAGAGAGGGAGAGAGGGAGGGAGGGGGAGAGGGAGGGAGGGAGGGAGAGAGGGAGGGAGAGAGGGAGGGAGATGGGGAGGGAGAGAGGGATGGGGGGGAGGGCAGAGGGGGTGAGAGAGGGGGGGAAGAGGGAGGGGAGGGTGGAGAGAGGGGGGAGGGAGGAGGATAGGGGGAAGAGAGGGTGAGAGGGGGGTGAGGGAGGGAGATGCTAGGGGAGAAAGGGGGGAGGGAGGGGGGGATGGAGAGAGAGGAGGGGGGAGAGGGAGAGAAGGAGAGGGGGGGGGGGGAGAGAGGGGGGGGGGAAAGAGGGAGGCAGAGAGAGAGAGAGAGAGAGAGAGAGAGAGAGAGAGAGAGAGAGAGAGAGAGAGAGAGAGAGAGAGAGAGAGAGAGAGAGAGAGAGAGAGAGAGAGAGAGAGAGAGAGAGAGATTGCTGACATAGAGAGATGTGGCTGGAGCCCATATCGCTGATCCCTTCCTCCTTTTACACAGAATAGCAGCGTTTTATGATGGGTTTTCCACTATGTTGCTCTACTACCCTCGGGGGTAAGGGATTTACAACACGTATCATGGATGCAGGGGGGGGGGGGGGGGGGAGGGAGTTGCATCCCTAGGGCCCTGTACCCAGGAAGAGGAGTTAATTCTTATTTATTTCTAGATTACACTATTCTGACACATTTGGTGGCCGTTAAAAGAGGCTCCATCTCCCCTCCACCAAGCTGCTCTTACTCTGAGCCGTGTAGCCCCCCCTGCTCTCAGCCTGCTGTGAAGAGCAGGCCGTCTTCGCCTCAAACCATCCCCCTACTGGTTCACTCCGCCGCTATCATGCACACCTCTCAGGATGATTAATAGTCACACAGGGTTCAGAGTTGAGAGTCGCTCCTCCGCTCTCTAACCAATCAGAGGAGCCGGCGGAGATAGGATCTCTGTGTTGTAGTCAGCAGTTGCTTGGACCAGCGTGGCCGGCCGTGGTTAACATACGGGCGAAGGCTGGACCCACAGCAACCCACCAGCACACGACTGGGAGAGGTCCAGGCAAAACGCCTGGCCAGAAGTGGAGATATGACACTGAACCATCATGAATTGGCTGTCATATTTAAATATGTACCTTTATTACGCTTCAAATGTCATTCATATGTATTACATCAATTTTAACGCAATGCACCCAAGATTAATATATATGAATCCTCTCCATTCTGTCGCTGTATCACTACATCAATCCTCTCCATTCTGTAGCTGTATCACTGTATATAATCAATCCTCTTCATTCTGTAGCTGTATCACTATATATATATGTCATTCCTCTCCATTCTGTAGCTATATCACTTTATATACCAATCCTATCCATTCTGTAGCTGTATCACTATATCATCCTCTCTATTCTGTGTCTGTATCACTATTTCTGTATCTATCAAGTCCTAGTCAGCGACACTACCACCCTGGTGATAAAGCGCTCCACTCTTGGCTTACTGGTATTACTAGATTGCGATTGATGATTGGACAGAACACTGTTGAAAGAGGCTATCTTTGTAGTGCTCATAGAGCTGCGCTGCCTCTAACCAGTGAGGAATCGTCCCAGCAGCTCTACGCTGACAGGGTGAACGGGGCATCAAAGACATGAGGCACGGTGTACTTCTGTGTGTGCTATGGGGCTAATGCCTTAGCCCTTCTGCCCAACGGAGCGCTACACAGCAGCAGGCCTGTGTCCTGTTCCTCCTGTTCCTCTGAGACCCATAGGTTAACGGGTCTGTAGGTTCCTCACGTGGAAGAGGCAGGATGGATGGTGATTGGCTAACCGGGAACTCCCTGTGGTTGTGCTTGGAGGCAAACTATTTCCATATAGAGTTATCTTATAGCTCTGGCTGAGACGTGTTGTATGAGGCTAGCAGATGAAGCTATTAGCATACTCATCAGCCTCTGCTCTGCCCGAAGAGGTTCCAGTGGATCCTCTTCGCCTGGCTGATGAGCATGCTAATATGCTAATCGAATATGCTAATCTGTTAGCATGCTCATCAGCTTCTGCTAACTAGTGACCTGCACTGGAGATCATGTGTCTTCAGGTCCTTCTATCAGCATCTCCAGCCTCAGTTTCTTTATATCTTGCTGTAAACGTAGAGTTATTAGGGTGATAGGAATACAGAGGAACATAACCCTGGAAGAGATTTATATGATTTAATTTGCTCTTCTCTGAACCAGCTTTATGTGAAGTATTATTAAATCATTATGCGCCATAACACTGAGCCACTGGGCCGACGGGTGAGGAGGTCTGAGACAGTCTTTGGACGGACAAGGACAGCGTTTGATTGTGGAACATGCAAAATGAATGCTATCACTGCTAGCTGTTCCTTCGTAAGGTACCTGCTGCTGCAGAGGTTTTACCCACAAGGCATTGCTTTAATGCTAATAATTCAGCAGCTTTCGAAGTTTACCTTTCAATATAATGGCACTGCCTGGCTCCGGTAATACATGAATAGATATATACAATTTTAATCTCAGCAGGGATTCAGTATTGTATGTATATATTATGATAATTTTATTGTACGGTTGCAGGACATTAAAGTACAAACTTAATATCGATATATAGCGGTCCAAAAGCACATGCCAACACATGCAAATCATTTCTTTCTCACCTACAGTAACTACATTGGAATTTAAATATATATATTATAAAATGTGTTCATTTAATTCAAATGGAATCGCTACATTAATTTACAATACATATATGTTTATAATTCGTCATACAATATGATGATTAATCAATTAGTAATCACCCATCCCGAGTGGTGTGTGTGTGTGTGTGTGTGTGTGTGTGTGTGTGTGTGTGTGTGTGTGTGTGTGTGTGTGTGTGTGTGTGTGTGTGTGTGTGTGTGTGTGTGTGCGTGTGCGTGGCAGACAGTTGGTTTGACCTTTGACCTTTGTGTTTCCCAGTGCCTACACTGAGGCCTACAAGGTGTGCTCCATGGCTGTGGGCCCCCCTGCTGGACTGGAGGGCCTGGGGGGCGCCGAGGGACCAGACCCTGGACAGACGTCTGAGGACGAGGACAGAGGGGCCGACGGCAACTATGACCGACCGGTTTGTACTCAGCCTCCACCTGTAGAGCAGTACTCAGCCTCCACCTGTAGAGCAGTACTCAGCCTCCACCTGTAGAGCAGTCCTCAGCCTCCACCTGTAGAGCAGTCCTCAGCCTCCACCTACAGAGCAGACCTCAGCCTCCAGAACACCAATAGAGCGGTACTTATACTAATACTAATTAAACACCCTTTGTTTAGCCTGATGGCCGCTCCAGAGCCTTCTACATTGCCAAAGAGCTGATGGACACAGAGAGACTGTGAGTAAATGCTTACTTTCCTTCGACTAATTAAAACATATAGTATTCCACTGTAGTGGAAGCGCTGTTTGTTGATCCCTTGTTCCTCTGCCCACAGGCACGTGAAGGCACTCAAGCAACTGCAGGAAGTAAGTGTTGTGTGTATGTTCTTTATTGTTACTGCCTCAGAGCTGCGTTGAGAGAGGCGATCCTCACCAACGATCGAGGCTGAGGTCTCAGTCTGCAGCCCTCAGGGCATGTGGGGCAGACCCTTCTCTCCACCAGCTTGTTGTGGTCAGGACTAAACCATGTGGCCTGAAAGGAACGGAGACCAGTTATGGAAAATAGGCTCATTTGAATGAGTGTGTTTGTTTGTCTTTATGTGGGCTCAAACGTGTGTGTATGTATGTGTGCATTTGTGTGTGTGTGTGTGTGTGTGTGTGTGTGTGTGTGTGTGTGTGTGTGTGTGTGTGTGTGTGTGTGTGTGTGTGTGTGTGTGTGTGTGTGTGTGTGTGTGTGTGTGTGTGTGTGTGTGTGTACCTACGTGTGTATCCATTGTTCATGCATGTTCGTGTGTGTGTGTGTGTGTGGGGGGGGGGGGGGGGGGGGGGGTTGTGTGTGTGTGCGTGTGTGTGACAGCATGAACATGTATGTGTGTGTGTGTGTGTGTGTGTGTTCACATGATGAACAAGTCAATTGATATCATTACTCAAGTCATCCCTGATATCATCTGATTGGCCCACTACATGCAGTGGGGGAGGGGAAATGACTTGGGCTCATCACATGACCGCCTCCATTTTGGAAGCACAGGAGCAGTGGAATGTTAGTTATTATGCTGTAGTAACAGTTTGGGACTTTGTTCAGTATTATGCCAACAATCCAGAACCCCAGAACCTTAGAACCCAGAACCCCAAAACCCAAGAACCATAGAACCCTGAACCAAGAGTCCAAGAACCTAGAACTCTAGAACCCAGAACCCTATAAACTAGAACCCCTGAACCAAGAACCCTCAACCAAGAACCCTGAACCCTGAACCCAGAACCCAAGAATTCAGAACCCAGAATCCTAAAACCCCAAAACCCTAAAACCCAGAACTTAGAACCCCATCAACTAGAACCCAGAACCCAATAACCCAGAACCTAGAACCCCAAAACATATAACCCATAACCCCTGAACCAAGACATCAAACCCCCAAAGCCCCAAAACCCAACACCCTAGAACCCAGCCCCCCAGCCCTGTACTCACCCCAGATCACCCTCTGTGCGTCAGGACTTCCGGGAGGCGGTGTGCTCGGCGGTGGGGGCCGACGGGGAGAGGGTCCTGGGGGACGAGAGGCTGAGGGAGATCCTCACCGAGCTGCCCGACGTCTACAGCCTGCACCGCAGGATCCTGGGCGAGCTGGAGGACCGGCTCAGACACTGGTACAGCCTGGACACCCACCGCAGAGACACACACACAGAGACGCACACACACACAGAGACAGAGACACACGTGCACACACACACACACACACACACACACACACACACACACACACACACACACACACACACACACACACACACACACACACACACACACACACACACACACACACACACACACACACACACACACACACACATCCATGCACATACATTCATTCAGGTACACACATACACACCACATGAAATACACACAGACATGGAGGGACATAAATCATCCCACGCCACAGTTGTCTGCCACGTTTATCTTTTCACACGTTCCAGTGAATAAACACATTAATGCTTCTCAGCTAAGCTACATCTGTCTCACCCACTCCCCTCTCCCTCTCCCTCTCTCACTCTCCCTCTCCCACTCTCCCTCTCCAACTCTCCCTCTCACGCTCCAGGGAGGAGAGCCAGAGCATTGCTGACGTCATCCTGTCCAAGAAGGCAGACTTCTTCGTCTTCACCACCTTCATCGGTCACTACGACCGCAGCGTCAGCCTATTGGAGGACAGCTGCCGGAGTTCTCCCGCCTTCGCTGCCGTCGTGAGCCAGTTTGAGGTAGGAACTAACTCCTCCTCCCCTTAAAGGGGCAGTGTGTGGGACTTAGTGGCCTCTAGTGGTGAGGCCGCAGACTGCAACCAGCAGAATCCCCCCCCTCACCCTCCCTCTCCACATCTACGTTGTCCTGTGTTGCGTGAGGTGTCCTGTATTGGGCTGTACAGTGGAAGGTGTCCTGAACTGGCCTGTACTGGCCTGTGTTGTGTAAGGTTTCCTGTAGTGGCCTGTATTGTGGAAGGTGTTCTATAAGGTGTCCTGTACTGGCCTGTACTGGTCTGTATTGTGGAAGGTGTCCTGTACTGGCCTGTACTGTGTGAGGTGGCATGTACTGGCCTGTACTGTATTGTGCAAGGTGTCTTGTACAGGACTGTGTTGTGGAAGGTAAAGGCCTGTACTGGCCTGTACTCTATTGTGCAAGGTGTCTTGTACTGGCCTGTGTTGTTGAATGTTCCAGTAGGTAACTCCAAAATGATGTTATTGTGTATGTGAGCATCGAGTAGCCAACTGTGGAGTGATGAGGTTCCTTGATGGATTTATAAATTGCCTTAGTTATTTAGTCGGTAAAACTATAGTGCACAGCTAACGATCAAACGTCTTAAATGAACAACGGTTCCTCTCAAGGGAAGTTGGTTGGTTCCGGGCTGCCATAGAAACATCCTCCCCATGTAGACATAAAGGCTCATTCTAATTTACCGAAAACATCATTCTTATTTTCAGGGGATTATACACTAATTAAAACAAACATGAATATTTTAATCCATATCTGCCAAGTCTCTAGATGCAACTAAATACTACACACTGTTAAGATATTCAGCATAGGAACAATTACTTTGGACTCAACCAAGCATGAAAGGGATATGCTTAAATGATTGAACAAAGATCACATATCTCTATATCGCACTTCTTCTCTTTTCCAATTCCCTTTGGTTGTAAAAGCTGTGTGTGCATGCAAGTGTGTATGCTTGCATGTGTGTGTGTGTGTGTGTGTGTGTGCGCCCATGTGTGTGTGTGTCTGTGTGTGTCCGTCTGTCTGTTCTGTATATCTGTACGAGTTGTGTCCAGTTATCTGTTGTGTTGATGTCAGCGTTGTGGTGATGGTGTTCTCTTGGTCAGCAGCAGAGTGTGGCGTGTGAAGGCGTGTCTCTGAAACATCAGCTCCTCAGAGTCATCGTCCGCGTGGCTCAGTACCGCATGCTGCTGACCGGTGAGTCCCCGTCCATCACTGTACAGTACACCGTAACCACGGCGACCAGTCCACACCCACTGTACAGTACACCGTTACCACGGCGACCAGTCCACACCCACTGTTCAGTACACCGTTACCATGGCGACCAGTCCACACCCACTGTACAGTACACCGTAACCACGGCGACCAGTCCACACCCACTGTACAGTACACCGTTACCACGGTGACCAGTCCACACCCACTGTACAGTACACTGTAACCACGGCGACCAGTCCACACCCACTGTACAGTACACCGTTACCACGGCGACCAGTCCACACCCACTGTACAGTACACCGTAACCACGGCAACCAGTCCACACCCACTGTGCAGTACACCATAACCACGGCGACCTGTCCACACCCACTGTACAGTACCATGTAACCACGGCGACCTGTCAGTCAACTGTACAGTACAACATAACCACGGTGACCTGTCACTCTCAACTGTACAGTCCAACGTAACCACGGCGACCTGTCACTCTCGACTGTACAGTACAACGTAACCATGGTGACCTGTCACTCTCAACTGTACAGTACAACGTAACCATGTTGACCTGTCACTCTCAACTGTACAGTACAACGTAACCATGGTGACCTGTCACTCTCAACTGTTTCTCTTGTAAATGGAGTTCCGTTTCCACTTCCTCTCCAGATTACCTCAACAACCTGCGGCCGGACTCGAAGGAGTATGAGGACAGCCAAGGTACTTGAGGAGTCCTCTGGTCCTAGACCGTCACAGGGTGTAAACGTTGTCTTGGTAACTGGCTCGGTGTTCATGGACCATAGATGTTCCCTGTGAACACTGTGTAAGAGTGTTGTTCATGGGGACAAGGACCTCGCCAGGACAGCAGACCCCAGGTCAGATTCAGCTCACACCTCTGAGCAGAGACCCAGCCACACGCTGGGAGGGTAGACAGAGGAGCTCTGTTCTCCAGTGGGGAGAACCTTCCTCTCTGAGAACCAATGAAGCATCAACTCCTCTCATGTTGTCTCGTTCTGACTCTCTCTCTCTCTCTCTCTCTCTCTCTCTCTCTCTCTCTCTCTCTCTCTCTCTCTCTCTCTCTCTCTCTCTCTCTCTCTCTCTCTCTCTCTCTCAGCTGCGGTGGCAGTAGTGTCCGACATTGCAGACCAGGCTAATGACAGTTTGCAGAATGGAGTGAGTACCTGAAGTACAGCCTGTGGTTTAACACATCTGTCCGTCAGTGTCTCTGTTTCAATGTGACTTCTCCCTACCTCCTCCTGTCCCCCCTCTCTGATTGGTTGATGTCCCTCCTCCCTCTCTGATTGGTTGATGTCCCTCCTCCCTCTCTGATTGGTCGATTTCCCCAGGAGAATGTTCTGCGTCTGGTCAACATCGAGTACAGCGTCCGCGGTCAGAAGGACCTCCTGCGGCCTGGCAGGGTAGGTCTGGACCCCCCCCCCCCCCCCCCCCCCCCCTCTCACTGTACCCCCCCCACCCCCCCAGTGTATCTGACAGCTCAGGAGGGATCGTGGCCCCTGTCTGAGGTTCTCTCGTTGTCCCCAGGTCTTCATCAAGGAGGGCACCCTGATGAAGGTCAGCCGGAAGAGCTCACAGCCTCGCCACCTGTTTCTGGTAAGCTCACTTCCTGTCTGCCGTCACTTCCTGTTTACTGTGGTCCTCCTGTCATCCAGCGATGCATTCATGGACAAGAAACACACTGTTTCTGCTTTTATCATTCCCACAATATAGTTACGAGAGTTTTGTAATGCCTGAAGAAGTGTGTTTGTGAAGTCTGTTCACAAACTCCCTCACTTCACACGCGTTCTGGTGAAGGGTTGTTAAGCCTTTTGTTTTCATGCTCCTTCAACACCCTTATGACCTTTATCACCAGCAGACGGCTTGTGAAGTTCACTCAGCTTCCAGGAGTCAGCCCTCGATGGGGCCCGAAAATGCAATTTCAGAAAATCATATAAAACCGTCTCCTAAGGAGCTCTGACTATACAGTGTATTAATATGTAAAACTTTATATAATATGGGTCTCTAGACTTTCATTGGTCGAAGAGATCCTTATGATTCCCTTTGTAATAATCATGTTCATGATGTGTTAGCATTTGATTAGTCATCTAAGTAAATTATTCTTTGGGAATCATTCGTTCCTGATTAACGATTAATAAGTTATTAATAAGTTAACGATTAATCAGAATCAGAATCAGAATCAGAATTCTTTATTGTCATTGCACAAAGTGCAATGAAATTGGGGAAGAGGCTCTCAAAATAATAATGAGTACTACGTAGAAAGTGTCCATGCAATGAGCTACGGCATCATTGTAGAAATTCCACCATGATGTGCCTCTTCTCAATGTTGTCATGTTTTTCCCTCTCACTCTGTGCTCCACTCTCATACTCATATCTGACCCTTAACTGGACCTGAGAGTTGAAGTCTCCTCCTTTTGTTGGCGCTATAACTCCTGACCCGCACGCTTCCTCCTCAAACCCTGCCTGGTGACATCAACCTCATGGATAAGAGCATGGATCTATTATGTCTGACGGTCCTGGGATTTGTTCCTGGGTTGTTCCTATGACTCCAGACCTATTGAGGGCCAGCTTCCTGACAGGATGTAGCAGTCTCCTGGCTTCCTGTGCCAACCCTACAGACGGCACAGGGAGGGTCCACAGTAGCCCTCTGACGATTGGCCGGCTCGTTATGACATAATGAGTTCTTCACCCCCTCGGGCTGAGCTGACGGAGGCCCTGAGATTGGTGCCATGGGTGTGTGTGTGTGTGTGAGTGTGTGTTTGTGTTTTGTTCTCCAAGGCAGCAAGGTGTGTGTGTGTGTGTGTGTGTGTTGTTCTCCAAGGCAGCAAGGTGTGTGTGTGTGTGTGTGTGTGTGTGTGTGTGTGTGTTTTGTTCTCCAAGGCAGCACTGTGTGTGTGTTCTTCTTCAAAGCAGCCCTGTGTGTGTGTGTTGTTCTCCAAGGCAGCAAGGTGTGTGTGTGTGTGTGTGTGTGTGTGTGTGTGTGTGTGTTTGTGTTTTGTTCTCCAAGGCAGCACTGTGTGTGTGTTCTTCTTCAAAGCAGCCCTGTGTGTGTGTGTTGTTCTCCAAGGCAGCACTGTGTGTGTGTGTGTGTTGTTCTCCAAAGCAGTAAGGTGTGTGTGTGTGTGTGTGTGTGTGTGTGTGTGTGTGTGTGTGTGTGTGTGTGTGTGTGTGCGTGTGCATGTGTGTGTTGTTCTCCAAGGCAGCACGGTGTGTGTGTGTGTGTGTGTGTTTGTGTTTTGTTCTCCAAGGCAGCACTGTGTGTGTGTTCTTCTTCAAAGCAGCCCTGTGTGTGTGTGTTGTTCTCCAAGGCAGCACTGTGTGTGTGTGTGTGTTGTTCTCCAAAGCAGCAAGGTGTGTGTG
Source organism: Gadus macrocephalus (assembly GCF_031168955.1). Lineage (NCBI taxonomy): Eukaryota > Metazoa > Chordata > Actinopteri > Gadiformes > Gadidae > Gadus > Gadus macrocephalus. The sequence goes on from NC_082394.1 coordinate 5,219,265, forward strand.
TGTGTGTGTGTGTGTGTGTGTGTGTGTGTGTGTGTGTGTGTGTGTGTGTGTGCGTGTGCATGTGTGTGTTGTTCTCCAAGGCAGCACGGTGTGTGTGTGTGTGTGTGTGCATGTGTGTGTTGTTCTCCAAGGCAGCACGGTGTGTGTGTGTGTGTGTGTGTGTGTGTGTGTGTGTGTGTGTGTGTGTGTGTGTGTGTGTGTGTGTGTGTGTGTGTGTGTGTGTGTGTGTGTGTGTGTGTGTGTGTGTTGTTCTCCAAGGCAGCACGGTGTGTGTGTGTCACAGAGCAGAGCACACAGGAACACACATGCCAAGGAAGCTGAGCCAGGGGCAGCGGCTACGGGGAGGGGCAGAGGGCAGAGAAGGTCATCCTTCAGACACGCGCCCATAACGTCCGGTCGGACCCCGGCGGAGCACGTCGTTCTCCTCTATCGGACGGACATCGCTGGGCGGTGGCAGCGCAGTGCTCAGACCCCACAGTATCAGGGAGAGAGGGCGTAGCTATGGGGGAACTACAGCCAAGATAAATAACATCAGGATGAATTCCTCTTAGGGCCACAATGTCAGCGTAGTCAGAGGCAGAAAGTGACGTTCAGTGGAGACTCCCTGTGAAGCCAGCCCTGCTGGTGTGTTTCCCCGTGGGTCGGCTCCTAAAGGTTTGTCCCAGAGGACAGCATCGTTAATGTTGGCGGAAGAACTTCGGTTTGTTCGTCTGCCGAGGAGAATGTTATCCCTGTCCCCCCCACAGAGTCAGTGCGAGAGGAAATAAAGCGGCCTCATCGTCTTCACAAAGGTCTTGAAGTACAGAATTCATGCACCCAACATTGTGTCGTTTTGCAAGATCCTACAAGCAGCAAGAGTAAAATCACAGCCTAACGGCCCATATTTAACTATGCTGTACCTGCTGTCCTTGCCGCCCTCTTCTCCGACCCTTTACTGCCACCAGGTGGTCACTCCCTGCGTCTACAGATGCATAGATTGACCTGTGATCTCTGAAACTTTTATTTACCTCCTCCATCATCCGTGTGGTGCTTCCTGCTGACAGGGGACATCTGTGTTTGATTCCAGATGAACGACGTGCTGCTGTACACCTACCCACAGCAGGACGGGAAATACAGACTGAAGGACACTCTCTCCCTCTCTGGGATGAAGGTAGAGCCTCACTCACTCAGCCTATTGATCACTAGCCACTCATCCCCCATATCCTGGAATACTGACCTTAAACATACACGTAAAGACACAAAAGGACACACACACACGTACACACACACTAAATCACTCTTTCACTCACTCACTCACTCACTCACTCACTCACTCACTCACTCACTCACTCACACACGCACATGGCACAAGATCAAACTCACCCCATTGGCCAGAACGGCAGTCAGCAGGACTTTTTAACTTTGAAGGTCTTCGTTTTGGGAGAACCAAACTTTATATGTTTTTAGTCAGAACCTCACTGGTCATGAAGTAAGAAAAGTTACTGGTTTAATGTTACTGGTTCCCAGGTCACCAAACCCAGCTCGGAGGAGACGCATAACGGCCTTAAGATTGAAGTCCAGGACGTGTCCATCAGCCTCTCAGCCAGGTTCCTCTAAACGTCTCCACTCCTCAATGTCTCCTCACGCTGCTGTCTACCTTCAACGATGAATACAAACCAGAAATTGACGATTATTATCGTCAGTGATTGATATAAGGGTGTGTTTATACATTATAGATGAGAGATAGGACTGGTTCTAATGTGTTCTTAATGTTGACCCCTGACCTCAGCTCCAGCAGTGAGAGAGATGACTGGTTCTACACTCTGAGCCGCACCGTGGCGGACCACAGCCGGGGGGCGCCAGCGAGCACGGCCGGCCATGGAGAGGTGAGAAATTACAAGATATGGGAATACATGCTGCATGTTGAACACACACACATATATATATATATAGAAAGAGATAGATTTAGATATAGTAGGAAAGATAGATACAGAGAGATAGATGGATAGATAATGTATATAATATTTTTCTCCTATTTGTGATTGTTTGTGTTTATGTGTGTGCGTGTGCATGTGTGTGTTCATGTGTGTGTTTGCACACGTGCTTGCGTGCCTGCGTACGTGTGTTGTGCCTACATCTGCGTGCGTGTGTGCGTGTGTACTTGTTTGTCTGTATGAATGCGTGTGTGTGTGTGTGTGCGTGTTTGTGTGTGTACTTGTTTGTCTGTATGTGTGCGTGTGTGTGCGTGCGTGTGTGTGTGTGTGTGTGTGTGTGTGTGTGTGTGGCAGGATGAGGACTACCCCGGGGGGGCCCTGGGCGAGCGCCCCCCCAGGCCGGTGTGTGCGTCGCAGGTCCTGATGTGCATGAACTGCACGTGTGACTTCAGCCTGCGTCTGCGCCGGCACCACTGCCACGCCTGTGGGAGGGTGAGGCTCCCATTGGCTCCCCCACTATGACCCGCTCCCATTGGCTCCCCCACTATGACCCCGCTCCCATTGGCTCTCCCACTATGACCCGCTCCCATTGGCTCCCACACTATGACCCGCTCCCATTGGCTCTCCCACTATGACCCGCTCCCATTGGCTCCCACATTATGACCCGCTCCCATTGGCTCTCCCACTATGACCGGCTCCCATTGGCTCTCCCACTATGACCCGCTCCCATTGGCTCTCAGACTATGACCCCGCTCCCATTGGCTCCCACACTATGACCCCGTTCCCATTGGCTCCCACACTATGACCCGCTCCCATTGGCTCTCGTACTATGACCCCGCTCCCATTGGCTCTCCCACTATGACCCTGCTCCCATTGGCTCTCCCACTATGACCCCGCTCCCATTGGCTCTCCCACTATGACCCCGCTCCCATTGGCTCTCCCACTATGACCCTGTTCCCATTGGCTCTCACACTATGACCTGTCGCTCAAACATCTCCTTATAAGGGAGACCGAGGCAGCAGCTGAGCTAACAGACATTTACATGAATCACAGAGTGTCACATGACCAGATCAGGGAGGACAACCGCATGACTTTATTACATCATGTAAAAAAAAAAAGATTCCACATCCGAAAGTTACAAACTAAAAGAAAAGGGCTTTTCTTTCTATAAAAACAAATACATACTTGAAGCTAAAATGAAGGAAAACAATATGAATACGAAACAAAGTGGTAGAAAACGTTTGAGGATCAATACAAGCGCGATAATATGAAAGGTAACCTTAGGCAGAGTCATCCGACATTAAACCTTCTTGTTTTGGTCACAGATTGTTTGTCGCAGCTGTTCCAGAAACCGCTGTTCTCTGAAGTACCTGAAGGGTCGGATGGCCAAGGTGTGTGACCACTGCTACAGCCAGCTGCACGCAAGAGGTACCCACTCTCTGCCACGTCCTCTGGATAACACCAGAGAACCACTGCTCTCTGCTCTGTCCTTCATCAGACCCTGTGCTCTCTGTGAGGGGCTCAGGGCTTAGTTATGGTTCCACGTTGACCCAACGCAATGACCACGCAGTCGCTTCTTCAACGCAGTTTTGGTTTAGTTTATTTGTGTATAGTTTTGTGGACAGTCCCCATTTGAGAAGGAGCAGCTTTAGCCTATTTGGCTTATTTACAGCTGTAGTCCCCAGCCAGTTGTCAGTAGGCAACCTACAATGCATAACAGTAAAATAAATTTAAAAAGGTTTACGCCAGGTTTATGTTAGAGCACGTATCACAGCCCTTGATGCTGCGCCGAATTGACGGAAGGTTAACATTTACGGGGGGCGCATGTCAAGCTCTTGTGGTGGATGCAAAGAGGGTCCACAAGGACGTTATGGGTCCGTAAACCCCCTTGCGTTGGCGTCAACGTCCAAGCATTCCTCTACCCTTCATGTGTCATTAGAGCGGTCCTCAGACCCCATCTTCTCTCTCTGCGTTCAGGGGCTCCTGGGTCCGCCTCCTCAGCCCCCACCAGCCCGCGCACCGGCCGCTCCAGGCCTCTCTCCGCCGTCTTCCAGAACATTCACCCTCCGAACCTCTGGAGACACCGCAAAGGAACCGCCTCCTTCACCCCGGTATGCCCATCTTTAACCCCACTGCCCTCATCATCTTTCATCCAATCAGCACACAGACGATTTGCTGTCTGTCGGTCCTCATCCGACCAGCAGTGTTATCTAAGGTGCAGTGTTGTGCTCCCACCACCAGGGGGCAGTGTGGGAGGAGGGCGCCATCAGCGGCAGTCTGCAGCGCAGCAAGAGGAGCAAGCAGCACTGGAAGAGGCTGTGGTTCCTCCTCAAAGACAAGGTGCTGTACACCTACCGGGCCCAAGAGGTGAGGGGCAACCGGTGCTCCCCTTAAGCCTAAACCACGCTATCCTACACACTATCCGACACATTACCCTACTCATTATCCTACCCATAATTCTAATCATTATCCTACACGCTATCCGACTCATTATCCTTCTCATTATCCTACTCATTATCATACTCATTATAATATCATACTCATTATAATATCCTACTTGTGACATTATCACACACCGGCGCTTCGGCGCCGGTGTGTGGCCGGCTTTAGGCTGAGGAGGTGTCACGCGCTGTTCGACACATGCACGCGCATTTGGCCCCCCCACCTCTGAAATCATTCCGGCACCACAAATTATGTGGTGTACTTGTTGATGGCGTGAAGTGTGGGTTTCCTGTTTTTGTATAGACTACGTTTTATCTAACTCTCTGTCTCTGTCTCTCTCTCTCCCTCTCTGTCTCTTTATCTCTGTCTCTCTCTCTCTCTCTCTCCCCCTCTGTCTCTCTCTCCCGCCCCCTCTCTGTCTCTTTATCTCTGTCTCTCTCTCTCTCTCTCTCCCCCTCTGTCTCTCTCTCCCGTCCCCTCTCTGTCTCTCTCTCCCGTCCCCTCTCTGTCTCTCTCACTGTCTCTCTCTCTCTCTCTCTCTCTCTCTCTCTCTCTCTCTCTCTCTCTCTCTCTCTCTCTCTCTTTCTCTTTCTCTCTATACCTGTCTCCGTATATCTCCCGCCCCCCCCCCCCCTCTCTCTCTCTCTCCCCCTCTCCCTCGCTCCCTCGCTCCCCTCCTCTCCCTCTCTCCGCTCTCTCTCTCTCTCTCTCTCTCTCTCTCTCTCTCTCCCCCCCCCCTCTCTCTCTCTCTCTCTCTCTCTCTCTCTCTCTCTCTCTCTCTCTCTCTCCCCCCCCCCCCTCTCTCTCTCTCTCTCTCTGTCTCTGTCTCTGTCTCTCTCTCTCTCTCTCTCTCTCTCTCTCTCTCTGTCTCTGTCTCTCTCTCTCTCTCTCTCTCTCTCTGTCTCTGTCTCTGTCTCTGTCTCTGTCTCTGTCTCTGTCTCTGTCTCTCTCTCTCTGTCTCTGTCTCTGTCTCTGTCTCTGTCTCTCTGTCTCTGTCTCTGTCTCTGTCTCTCTCTCTCTCTCTCTCTCTCTCTCTCTCTCTCTCTCTCTCTCTCTCTCTCTCTCTCACTCTCCAGGAGAAGGTGGCGTCAGAGAGCTTGCCTCTGCTGGGTTTCACGGTGAAGCTGGCCGACCGCGAGCAGCTGGACGAGGCCAACCTGTTCCAGCTGTACCACAAGAAGACCCTATACTACAGCTTCAGGGCGGAGGACAACTGCACGGCCCAGAGGTGAAGAGCACTGCCGCACCAGGCTCGAGGGGTCACTGTACCGTGTGGGCAAGATGTCCGCTCAGAGATCTAGGGGTCACTGTACCGTGTGGGCAAGATGTCCGCTCAGAGATCTAGGGGTCACTGTACAGTGTGGGCAAGATGTCCGCTCAGAGATCTAGGGGTCACTGTACCGTGTGGGCAAGATGTCCGCTCAGAGATCTTGGGGTCACTGTACCGTGTGGGCAAGATGTCCACTCAGAGATCTTGGGGTCACTGTACAGTGTGGGCAAGATGTCCGCTCAGAGATCTAGGGGTCACTGTCCAGTGTGACCGAGGTGTCTGCTCGAGGTGTCACTGTACAGTGTGGACAAGGTGTCCGCTCAGAGCTCCAGCATGAGCAGCATTAGTAGTAGTAGTAGAAGTAGTAGTAGCAGCATCAGTAGTAGTAGTACTAGTAGTAGCAGTAGCGTGAGCAGTAGTAGTAGTCGTAGTAGCAGCAGTAGCAGTAGCAGTTGTAGTAGTAGCAGTGATGGTAGTATAGTAGTAGTAGTAGTAGTAGCAGTAGTAGTAGTAGAAGCAGTAGTAGCAGCAGTAGTAGTAGTAGCAATAGTAGTAGTAGTAGCAGCAGTAGTAGTGTGCTAGTAGCAGCAGTAGTAGTATTATTGTGCCATCGCTCTGAGTTGATACTCTGTCTGACTCAGCGTCCCGTTTGATTCCAGGTGGGTCAACGCCATGGAGGAGGCCACCGTGCTATAGGACCCCCCACCGGCCTATAGGAACCCCCTCCCCATGGGGACCCTGTATCGTCCTATAAGACCCCCCATGTGTTCTAGGACCCCCCACGTGCTATAGGACCCCCCTCCCCCAGTGGGACCCCCCAGCAGGAACCTGCTGAGCGTTGAGGGGAACTCTCCGCTCCCTCCCTACATTGAGAAGAACCTTCCGGTTCCGCAAGTTCCTGGAAGACAAACCGCAGCCTTTAAACCAGAGTTGGCCGGAGGTATTGAGTCAGGAGGACAGACTGTTCCTCTCTTTGTGGTCCTGAATAGAGGAAGTGTTTCTGAGAGCCTCTTGGTTCCCCTTGCTGTGTCCTTGACCTGCTGCTAGGCTAGCTAGGTGCTAGAAGCCTCGCAGTGCTGGCCTAGATACCCAGCATCAGCCTGGACTCAGACCTGGCCCCGGACTCAGACCTGGCCCCGGACCCAGACCCCCGGACCCAGACCCCCGGACCCAGACCCCCGGAGTCAGACCCCCGGACCCAGACCCCCGGACCCAGACCCCCGGACCCAGACCCCCGGACTCAGACCTGGCCATGGACTCAGACCTGGCCATGGACTCAGACCTGGCCATGGACTCAGACCTGGCCATGGACTCAGACCTGGCCATGGACTCAGACCTGGCCATGGACTCAGACCTGGCTACGTGTGCTTGATGGTCAACACGTACCCTCTCTCGCTGTGCAACGGAAGGATTTAAACCGTTTAGCCATCGCATACAACAAGCACATGAACCACTTAACAAATAATATTTAACAAAATCTTTTTGAATCTTATATAGGTGTTCAAAATACCTACAAGTCTGAACGTGAGTTAAGTAATGATTAATACGAAGACCTGCATCTTTATTTTGATACCTGGCTGTACTCAGTAAACACTGCCTGCATTAATGGATGAGGACGCCCTTGTTGATTGTGTAGAAGCTTGACCTTGTATTTCTGGAGGTGATTGGCAGTAGCTTGAGGATGTAAGATGTGGTTTCATTAACTGAATTGCTTTATTTGCACCTATCTATAAGAGGAGAATTTAACAGTGGAAGGGAATGTACCTTTACCTCTCCATGGGGGAAAAATAAGTTTTCCGTTGTTTGGACATTGCCAAATACCTTTATGTCAAAACATTTGATAAACTCAATACTTTAACGTCTATTCATATTTGTAAAAGCTATGATGTACAAAGACAGTGTCATGGACTCTGAAATGTAGCTTACTTGACATATTATTACATCCAATTTACACAGTGCTGTTAATGAATTAATAAAAAAAAACAGTAGCTCAAGTTTGGAGTGCTTCCTCGTTCTTGTTGTTATTACCTCTTGCAGCCTCTAGGTGGCAGAACGATTCCCTATGGAGCAATAACAAAAAACCCCAGTCAAGCCTCGGTTATTTCCTCGTCCATGCCTCTGCCACTCAGGTTCACCAGCACGCGGTTTCATTTTCAAATGCTGGTGACCAGTGATGCTACAAAACTTCCACTGCGTAGCAACATACCTGATTCACTCATCACTGCTATGAGACTTTGTGCCTTGCGAGTGTGACGTCAGCCTGGGCTTGCGATGCAGGCGGTGGCCTACTTTAGAGGACAACACGGCCATCTGATTTGGAGGCTGCTTCATGAACTGCAGCCAGAGTCCCAGTTAGAAGCGTTTCCCCGTCAGGGGGTGTTCTGGCCGGGCAGGCTGGGGCCAGCCGAGGCTACTGAGGGCCAGCCCAGGCTACTAAGTGACATGTACAGCAGAGGGCTTGAGATATGGCCAAGCTAAGGCCAGGACTGCTCTGTTTCCCCTCCTCCCTGGGGGATGGCTGACCCAGAACGATATCAGGGAGAAAGTTAGCGTTCTGTGGGCTTGTGAAAGTTGCCAACACCTTGTCCTATATAGAGGACGGGCCATTCATCATGATGCTGCTACCTATAGCCCCTTTCCCTCTCCCCTACCTGGGCCACTTCCCTGGGCTCAATATTCAGGCTATCTTTACTCCATGCTCGCAGAGCCTACTTCAGTCTTTATGCATCAATGCATGGTCATTTTCTCACCGGTAGTTCCCCTTGTTTCCCACAGACGATTGTATCTCCTCACGCATTGTCATGATGGTCCGACATCTCTCAGTGCTTTCTAGAAACACTGCTTAGCAGGGACGTCACTAGGATTTAGAGGCTGGGGGGGCTTAGCCCCTAGCAGTGCCCGAAATGCATGCGAAAAATTTTCATCACATCTTTAAAGGGGTTCTTCAATTCATATTTTGGGGGGGCCTAGCCCCCCCAAAATAGGCCTAACGACGTCCCTGCTGCTTAGTATGACTGCCGCAGCGTGTGTCCGCTTCCTGATACAGCTCAGACCCTCCGCCTGCAGGGGTCATGAAGAGATCATCTCAGTCCTGCTCAGTCCTGCTCCGTCATTTCTCGTTTTTGCACTCTGATGATAGATAGATAGATACAACTTTATTACGATGACTCGGACAGACTGCTTCCCGCAGAGGACAGGAGCGCCGCTGAGCTGGCAGGATGCGGTGTTGAAACGGTCTCGTGTGTGCTACTGTTGTGGTATCGATTCAAACCAACCACAGCCGGCGCCGGTGGACGGTCTGTCGTGCTCCCTCACCCCTCAGCCCAGCATATGGCCACAGGCGGTGGACACATGCAAACAAGCAATCGATGCCGCGGAGGACGGGCCCTGCTCAATAGAGCTACAGGCTGTGGTTCACTGAGCAGCCTCTGATGGTAGCACAACGTCACCCAACAGATATGTAACAGTGAGCCAAACATCCTGACCTTTGACCCCTGAAATGTTGCGCTGGATGTAGACCCTGGATACAACACAACAGGGCAGAACGACGTCTCTTTGTGCGCTGGTTTTTAAAGATAAAGTCGGCAGCACCGTGTGTCTTCTTGACTTTGTCCCGACAGTTCTGGGTCTGCGCCCGTCTGGCTTCTCCTGGGAGGGGGGGGGGGGGAGGCAGTGGGCAGCAGAACACACGCTCCTCCATGGCCCACTTTCACAACTCTTCCTAGCCTCCAAGTTCTAGCGCTACACCTATAGCCGCCCCCTGATGTCTGGAAATAGCCCACCCTCGCAGAACGCAGAGAACAAACAGCACGCAGCACTCTCAAGCCTGACGGTCATCTTCAGTAGAGCTCATCTTCGTCGTGTCAGAGTTCATCTCGGCACACGTCAGAGCAGAGAGGAACGGGATGGATGTCAGTCACGCCTTACTGGCACCTGTCAGGAAAGCAATGACATGGATGCCATGGACAGTGTTGTAAATTAAAGACATGAGACGACCTTAATGTCCGCAAATGGAAGTTTGCAGACGAATGATAAACCTGAAGTTTTGAATCAATCTCAGGTCACGAAAGGCCGGACCCCAACCTTTAGGACCCTATTCCTAGCTCTGAAAATGTTTGTGACCCCAACTTTAACTAGTCAAATCTGCCAAAGCCAATCAGACATGAGCTTGCAGATTCGTCTGGTTCCAAAATGAAACGCTGCGATTGGATAACAGGAACAGCCCAGTAGTATATGAGATGATGTCACCACTGAAGTGAAGAGAAGCCTATAACTTTATATAACTATGGGAACACACACACACAGACACACACACAAACACACACGCACACACACATGCACACACACGCACACTCTCTCTTTTTAGTCGCTGCCATCACATCGCTACCTGTTCAGCCATGCGAGGGAGGAGCAGACACACCTGTCCGTCAGACACACCTGTCCATCTCGGGTTTCACTTTACATCGAGTCTTACCTCCGCATACTGAGCTGGCAGTGGGGCATACCTTGAAGGATTACCCGAAGACTGCTTCTATTATTAATTACTCGCCCTGCGCAGGTATTTGTCAAAGCCACCGAGGAATGCATTTGTTGAGAGGCCCGTTGCAGTTTAATTTGGAACAAAGCGCGTTAATACGTTCGCTTGGCTTTACTTTCTGTGTGCAACGCAACAGGTGGAAAGAGGTCGGGCCTCGGGGGAGGACGAGGAAGAAAGCAAGAGAATCTTTCTTCTCCGGTTCAGTTCCTCAGGAAAGAAACAAAACTAAAAGCATACGTGAAATTATCCTCCCACACAACGCAAATACCCCCGCACACTGCCGCACGATAATCCACGCACGAGAGAGAGAGAGAGAGAGAGAGAGAGAGAGAGAGAGAGAGAGAGAGAGAGAGAGAGAGAGAGAGAGAGAGAGAGAGAGAGAGAGAGAGAGAGAGAGAGAGAGAGAGATGGTAATATAGGACAGATACCAGCAGCAATGCAGAACAAGCGCTCAGCTGAAGTCTAAACTTGTTGGTTGAGTGGATTTGATCCTTGTTCTCTTCTTTGATCTCTTGTTGTGTTGAAGCTCTTAAAATACATGCAAGAATTAATTATATCTATTAGTAAGACTCTTTTTCGAAAGTGAGATAGTGTGCGTCTTGTGTGCGTGTGCGTGTGCGTGTAGGCGTGTGTGTGTACACGGCAGAGCAGACGTCACGCTCCGAGCAGTGGGCGCGCTCCACTTCCTCTATCCGCTGAGCAGCAGACGGAGCTCGATTTGAGCTCAGAAGAACGACCTGAGAGGTGAGCGGTTACCTTTAATCTCCTTACGGATCACCCATATGAACACATCCGAACCTCTGTTTGTCTGCCTCAGGGGGGTTTTGCGGAAAGCGGCCAAAAGTTTCGGAACATATTTCGTTATCAGACTTGAAGAAGACGGAAAGTCGAAAGGCTGTTTCTGTTCGGAGGTTCTCTGGTGTTCTAACAAGCGTTTCTGTTCTGTTGGTTCTTAAGTGTTCTTCTCTGATCGTTTCTGTTCTGTTCGGAGGTTCTTTAGCCTGCTTCAAATTTAAGAGTTGTTACATATTACCAAAGCTACTATTTCTTTGTGTACTTTTACTCTGTACCAAATTGAAGTGGGTCTTGGAGATCTGCGGAGGATATCTCGGATTCAGGATACTGTATCCGAGACAACGTAACGCAAAGTTACTTAACGTGTAACGTTAACTCTTAACGCAAAGTTACTTAACGTAACGGGATGTTACTTAAAGTGTAACGTAACGTCAGGCCAGTCCAAAGAGGAACACGCGAGCATCATGTCAGAGGACCTGTCACTCAGAGGAGGGGTCTGTAACTCAGAGGACGGGTCTGTCACTCAGAGGACGGGTCTGTCACTCAGAGGACGGGTCTGTCACTCAGAGGACGGGTCTGTCACTCAGAGGACGGGTCTGTCACTCAGAGGACGGGTCTGTCACTCAGAGCATGGACGACTCCAACCGAAATACAACCACATCCTATTGACACACAACCAGAGACACGCAATCTCTCTCTCTCTCTCACACACACACACACACACACACACACACACACACACACACACACACACACACACACACACACACACACACACACACACACACACACACACACACACACACACACACACACACAGTGACTTTATGTTTAGATTTGATTGTCCAGACCCCTGTGTGTTTCAATGGTTTATATCACCACTCCTTTATAATACATGGCTTACACGGCTATACGCTTAATGCTAGGAGTATTAAGGGTATATTGCGTATTATGTATTTTCCCAGTTGCTCTCTCTGGTTGTATCCTTGGAGATTAGATTAGCAGACTGATATCCTGCAGAGGTTCGATCATCAAAGTAACAACGCTTCTTTGTTTTGGCACCGCAGTGGTGGAACGAGCTCCATGCCGACCCAAGGACTGCAGAGTCGCTCACCAGCCTGTGCGAAACACTCAGGACTTACCTGTTCAGAGTTCACCTAGACTGCATAGCCACCCCCTTGTATGTTGTGTGTCCTGGCACATAATGTACAAACTTATTGCATGTTGTATTTAGTTATAGTACTTGTGTAGCATCCTATCCTAGCTATCTTTGTTGTATACGGGGAATGGGTTAACCTAGTGATTGTTATTGCTTGGCACTTGGTTAGACTATGAACATCCTTTCTGTACCGACAGCGATATATTTCTTCACTTTCTTATGACAAATGTAGTTATTGTAAGTCGCTTTGGATAAAAGCGTCTGCTAAACACCCTAAACATAAAATGTAGGTTGTCCGCTAGCTTTGGTTCTCCCGCTCAGTTGAACAGTTCTCCCGCTCAGTTGAGCGGGTTCCCCCGCTCAGGGGAGCAGTTCTCCGGGGAGCAGTCAGCAGTGAGCCACTCACAGTTCCCAGTGTGTTGCTGGAGCAGAACGAGGCAGAGATGCTGACCTACTAACGGTCCGGACGTCTGAGAGACCCCGCTCCTCTGAGAGGTCTGCAAGGCAGGAGGCAGACCTGTGGGTGTTAACCCGTTCTCCATGATACTCTGACAGGACACACTACCTCTGTTAGTTAACCCCTATCTTCTGGATCAGGACACACTACCTCTGTTAGTTAACCCCTATCTTCTGGATCAGGACACACTACCTCTGTTAGTTAACCCCTATCTTCTGGATCATGGCACACTACCTCTGTTAGTTAACCCCTATCTTCTGGATCAGGACACACTACCTCTGTTAGTTAACCCCTATCTTCTGGATCAGGGCACACTACCTCTGTTAGTTAACCCCTATCTTCTGGATCAGGACACACTACCTCTGTTAGTTAACCCCTATCTTCTGGATCAGGACAAACAACCTCTTACTCAACCCCTATCTTCTGGATCTTCTGGATCACAGACACACTACCTCCGTTAGTCAACTCTTATCTTCTGGATCTTCTGGATCACAGACACTCTCCCTCTGTTAGTTAACTCTTATCTTCCGGATCTTCTGGATCACAGATACACTTGCTTTGATCGTTTGCTTTGTCATGGAACTGTAAAGAAAACGTAACATACCAAAATGTTATGTTAAAAATGTAGATTCTAGACTAATCATAACTCTGAAGCTTATTTAGATTCCCCAACATATCGTATGTTAAGAGAGTATTGGTGTTGGAGCTGAGAGGGTGGTGTTAGAGCTGAGATGGTGGTGCAGGGGTGGTGTGTACTAGAAGGTCGGGGGTGGAGGTGTTGTGTACCAGGAGGGTGGAGGGGTGGTGTTTACTAGGAGGGGTGGAGGAGGTATTGTCTGGGGTGGTTGAGGTGGAGGGGTGGTGGTTGTGTGTCCTAGCAGGAGGGGTTGTGGTGGAGTTGTTGTGTACCAGGAGGAGGGTGGGGTTGGAGGGTGAGGTGAACCAGGAGGGTGGGGGTGGAGGCTGGGGTGTCCCAGGCTGTCAGACATCAGATGGTATGTGTTGGGACTCGTTGAGCTCAGCAGTGCAGAGCAGAAATCCTCCAGTATCACGGGAAAAGAGAGCAGGACAGCAGCTGGAGCAGACGCACACGCACATACACACCTGAACCACATACCTGAACCACACTTTACACAACCTGAACCATAACACACACACACACACACACACACACACACTACACACTACACACACACACTTTACACAACCTGAATCATAACACATGCACACACACACTCACACACACAAACAGACACACACAGAGTCACTGACACAGAGACAAACAAGCAAACGTTTGGCTCTGCGTGAGATGAGTGTGTGACCGTGTGTGACCCAATGTCACAGCACCAGTCTGAAAGGTTCTCAAAGGCGTGTGGTCCTGTCATTGCCCGGAGCTGCCCTGTTATCCCGGGCCTAACCCCTGAGCTACAGCCCCCTGTCCCAGGGTCTGTAGCTCCCTCGGTGGGTGTGGCCGTGTGAGAAGTCCCTGGAGTGACTCAAGTCGTCGGTACAAAGTTCAGACGCAGCAGGTTTGAGCCGGTGAACAAAGGCTGAACACACAGCGACGTTCTTTAGGCTGTTAAGGTCGACAACACGTTGTTTACCCATAGGTAAGACGGTGAGTTTACGAGGAGTTTGATAAGATAGCTGTTCATTATCGGATCGTAATCCACCATTTATTTGGCGAACCAGGCCTTTATGATGTCTGCCAGACCGGTTTAACTCTTTCATACCTGATACTATGGTCAGAGGTATCTTTGTTCCTCAGGCGATAGATGCGGGCAATAAAAAATAATCTGAACAATCAACCAGAGAGCTGCGTGCAATGCATATCTTTATTTCTCTGGAACGACAGCAGGAGAATCAAAGGTGAAACAAAGAGAAAGTGTAGCTCTATGTGGAGAGAGCAAATATCCTTCAGCTCTAATGTCTTTTAAAACAGTTGTTTCAGTCAAATTTGAGTCACAAATTCTAGATTGAAATCATAACCTGAGTCAACAAGCTGTCAACAGGAGAGTCCCAGCAGCTTTGGAATCTTATCTGAGTTTCTTGTTTCTCCACCTCATCATCCATTAGCTGATCAGGTCATCAAAACCCCTCACAGGAGAGGTCGCATATTAGCATTGATAAAGACTCAGTCTTTACGTCTCCATGGAAGCTAGAGCTGCTCGATTATTGGAAAAATCAAAATCCCGATTATTTGGTCAATGTTGAAATCACGATTATTCAAACGATTATTGTTTAGTTTTAAAACATGATGTATTTATTCAGCATGTCTCTCTCAAAAACACTTAGTAACTGAGGACTTGGACATTTCCCCTTAAAATATACACAAAATGGTCAAAATGAAAATGTGCAAATCTAACATAATGTACTGATATGTATCCAGCTATTCTTAATCCTGCACTTTCTATAAAACATTTAACAATAAAAAATAAATAGAAAACTCGATTATATTAGTTTAACACTAATATCGAAATAGAGATCGAAATTCGATTAATCGCCCAGCCATTGGAAGCAGACTTCAACAAGTCATTTTTTTGTGACTAAATATACAGATGTATACAAGATATACAACTAAAAGTGTCTTCAATCTTTTCTATTTTATGATGACAATGAATCAGTTTGTTGTGGTATTGTAAAGAAATGTGATAGGATGTAAACATAGCCTTAATCCATCAGTCTATCCGTTACTAATGAGGAGCAGCATCATGCATGTCGTTGGTCTTCATAACTAGCCACTCCATCTGTCGTCCTGCAGATAATGAGTAGAAACATCATATCGTTGGTTCATCCTGTGTTCATATAGACTGCTTCCCTGCTGTGTATGATTCCCGCTGTTGTATGAGAGGTGGTATTTAACCCTCTTATGTATTTGTATGCATTTTTATGTACTGGTCTCTGTTATTTGAGTATTGATGGTGTTTCCATCACTAACTCTTATCTTAATCTGTGTCTTGTTGTTGGTGTGTTTGTTAATACCTGGCTGCATCCTAATCTCCCCTAGTGGGATAATTGTGTTTGACTTGACTCGACCTGTAGCCCTGCGTGTCTAACGGTTTGTCCTGGTGGTGCAGGTGAGCCCGGTCACCCGTCAGCACCATGGCCCCCTTCCTGAGGATCGCCTTCAACTCCTACGACCTGGGAGCCCTGTCAGCAGGGGCCGACAGCCCCTTCTGCGCCATCAAGATGAAGGAGGCTCTGACCACGGGTGAGGGGCTGATATCCCCTGGGGGTCAGTGTGTGGTGAGGGGCTGATATCCCCTGGGGTTAATATGTGGCAGTTGTTCCTCTGATATCCCCCGGGGGTTCAGTGTGCTGATAGATCACTGGGGGTGTGAACAGATTTCTTTGTGTGTATAGAGTATTGCTCGTCGTTTCACACGCTGAACGAGTTTCAACCTGTTTGACTCCCTGTTACCGTGGGAACCAATGGCAGTCTCACTCCGTTGTGTCGGGGGTTTCAACGGTGGGGTCGGGGGTCACCCTAACGCCCCTGACCCTTGACCCCTGACCCTCACGCTGCAGAGCGGGGGTCACCCTAACGCCCCTGACCCTTGACCCCTGACCCTCTCGCTGCAGAGCGGGGGTCATCCTAACGCCCCTGACCCTTGACCCCTGACCCTCTCGCTGCAGAGCGGGGGTCACCCTAACGCCCCTGACCCCTGACCCTTGACCCTCTCACTGCAGAGCGGGGGTCACCCTAACGCCCCTTGACCCCTGACCCTTGACCCTTGACCCTCTTCCTGCAGAGCGGGGGAAGACCTTGGTCCAGAGGAAGCCCACCATGTACCCGGCCTGGAAGGCCAGCTTCGACGCCCACATCTACGAGGGCCGCGTGCTGCAGGTGATGCTGATGCAGACGGCGGAGGCGGCGCTGGCCGAGGTCACTGTGGGCGTGTCCGTGCTCGCAGAGCGCTGCAAGAAGGCCAACGGCCGCGCAGAGTTCTGGGTAAGGGTGATCTATTTATCTATTGTCTATCCATGGGTTGAACATCGATACATCTTGTCATGTTTAGTTTTGGTTTTCTTTCTGTCCTTCAGGCTGAAAGGACTTTTTCTTAGTTTTCTGTTTTTATTGTTATGCTTGCTTTTTGTTTTTTCTTCAGTTTTAGCGCAGAGGATTGTTAAATGTGTGTGTGTGTGTGTGTGTGTGTGTATGTGTACCTGCGCTTGTGTGTGTGTGCAGGTTGATCTACAGCCCTCAGGTAAAGTCATGATGGCAGTGCAGTATTTCCTAGAGGGAGCGGATTCTGGTGAGACCACGTTTTATTCATTTCCCTTTTATTTACATTCTTCCTTTAAATGTTTTTATGCAGCTCGTGCTGTCGCCTCCACAGTCCTACACAGGACTGTGGCTCAAATGTACTTCGACTGATTCCTTGATCATGGACCTTGAATCCCTTTCTTTTATCTTGTGAACTGAAGCAGCTCCTTCCATGTATTAAATAATTCCTCTTTTTAAAGCTAGTCTGTTGTCAGTCGTTTAAGGGGAACTACGGATGAGTCACCCGGCATTTCGCTAGCGTTGCTCAATCGCCGTAGCCTTCGCTCTGGAGGTCATGTGATGTCCGAACTTGAATCCTTTTCTTTTTCCTTGTGAACTGAAGCAGCCCCTTCCATGTATTAAACCATTCCTCTTTTTAAAGCTTGTCGGACCAGTCCGTCTTTTAAGGGGAACTCAGAATCAACCGGCCCGTCGCCATGGCCTTTGCCCAGGAGGTCATGTGATGTCTGACCCCCCCCCCCCCCCCCCCTCTGCTCCCCAGAGAGCCGGCCGAGCGCGAAGGAGGAGGAGGCCCCCACCATCAACCGCCGACGAGGTGCCATCAAGCAGGCTAAGATCCACTTCATCAAGAACCACGAGTTCTCCGCTACCTTCTTCCGCCAGCCCACCTTCTGCTCCGTCTGCAGGGAGTTCGTCTGGTTAGTCCACCTCCTGGCCTCTCTAGACCACCTTTATAGAACCCTATTGTTGTTAACCATGAACTGTTGACCACTAAAACACTCATCTGATTTACACCCGGCGTTAGATTGGGTCCAGATTTATGGATTGGTAGGATTAATTTTGCGGTATCCTAGAATCTGATAGTATCTGATAGATGACTCTGGTGTAGACTCGTATGAACATATAGAAAGCAGGTCACCCTAATGCCGCATTTCCACTGCAGGGTTCGGTACGGTTCGGTTCGCAAAGGTGCGGTACGGATTGCGTTTCCACCGCCAAAAGTGGGCGTGACCCGGACTGAGCCGTACTCGTTTTGCCCTCGTCTTCAGTACTCCTCCGTTGGGGTACTGAGACGCCTGAAAGGGTGCCGGAAAATTCGAGCTACACACCCCCTCCGTTGATTGGTCGACAGAATCGTTACTTCCGGGCGACGTGGGGATAAAAACAAACAAACAGTATCCTCGAGGTATTATTCTTTACAATGAACATGTCGCGTAAAACCCTTGCTCGAAACGCCACCAGAGGCCAAGGAGGTGGAGACGTTCGTCTGCATTCTTGGGGAGGAAGACGTTGTTTACAATGTTTACGTAGCTGCCGCAGCGATCGACATCCGGCCTACCATACTGAGCTGAGCTGGGCTATACCGCCCCCTCCCTACCGGACTGAGGCGAACCAAACCGTACCGCACCTTGCAGTGGAAACGCGGCATTAGGGTCATACCATCTACTTGCTGGCGGGGGGGGAGCGGTTGTTTTAAACCTGGGGGGGGGGGGAACATGGTCCCAATGCCTCCCAGACCCCCTGCTGGGCGTATCTCAGGATATCCAGACCACGACAGGCGAGGCTTTCAGATGAAGGCCCCTCACAGATCCCCTCACCGTGCCGAGCGCTCTGCCTCAGCGCTCACTGGCATCATCAGTCCATCACAGTCAGGAAGGTAATCTCCCTCTCTGTTTCACACAGGGGACTCAACAAGCAAGGCTACAAATGCAGACGTGAGTATGAATCGGGTCCTACAGAGGGCGGTGTCCTCGGCCGGTTCCAGCAGAAGGTCCGCGCGCCCCCTCCACTGTTCACACCTCTCCTCTCCGTCCCCCAGAATGCAACGCGGCCATCCACAAGAAGTGCATCGACAAGATCATCGGGAGATGTACGGGCACGGCGACCAACAGCAGGGAGACCATGGTGAGTAGCGCTGGTCCTCTCGGGTCACACCCCCCCCCCCCCCCCCCCCCCAGGTGAGGGGCGGGGCCTACTGCTCCACCACCTCACCTGGCACGGAGGGCATCTTCTAGAGCAGGGGTCACCAACACAGTGCCCGCGGGCACCAGGGCGCCCGCAAGGACCGCATGAGGCGCCCGGAGGCCTGTTCTAAACGTAGCACAGCTCATTCTGGAACAACTCTTTCCCACCTTTTTTAAGTCATTGTTGATACTTATTGTGAGAAATCGTTAACATGATCAGTGTCTTCACATAGATGACAGGGCTCTCAAGTCTCACGCATTCGGCGTGAGACACACTCGAGTCAACCCATGCACACGCTCACACGCCACACTTCGTATGCCTCACGCAGAGAAATGACCAGGATAGCGCCCACCAACTTGCGCCGCTATTTAACAGTGGAACAGGTAGGAATCAAATGGGTTCCCCGTACGTAGGGTGACCAGACGTCCTCTTTTGCCCAGACACGCCCTCTTTTTGAGACACTTGAGAAAACAATGTGTCCGGGCGGAATTTCAAAATCGTCCGGGATTTTATTAAAGCCTCATACATGTTCACATTGAATTTGCGTTGCGTTCCTCTGGGTCGGTCACAAACTAGTTAGGCTACGCCCTCCCCTGCTCAGTTCTGTTCGCTTTGCATTGGTGGAAGTGAGTAGGGGGAGTGGTTAAGTAGAGCCTTCAGACTATTTTTTTACCATTATTGTTTTATAGGGACAAACATTAACAAATTTCTTATACAGGGGATTGATCAAGTTCTATCTATTGAACAGAAAGAAACACTTGGTCATACTTTGCACACTTTACCACAGCATTGGCCTACTGAATGCCACAGATATATTTTAAGCATTGGACTGAATACCACATAAATATATAATTATGTTTTTGCACGTTTGCAACGTTTAAAAGTTCAGGGAAAAGTATATGCCTCTACTGGTGTTGCTTAGGCCAATATCGTTTTGAGGCAGTGTTGTTTCTGAATATTAGTGTTAAGGGCCAATACTGCTTACTATCATACATTAGTCACCATGTCTGTGGACACATTTGTATGCAGTCGCATGTTAATATACCCCCCCCCCCCCCCGCGCCGCCGACAAAATCTCACTCGGAACTCAGTTCAAAACTTGAGAGCCCTGAGATGAGTATCATTAATCATTAATAATAATACATAACTAAAGGGAAACTGAGCAAATTTGTTATTTCAGAAGAGTGTATCAAACTGGGTGCCCTTCGTCTGACTCCGTACCCATGAAGTAGCACTAAGGTTCAAAAAGGTTGGTGACCCCTGTTCCAGAGGCTTCAGCAGCCAATGAGGAGAAGGCTCCTCTGACTAGTCAACTGGCCACACGTGTTTACTCGTTGTTAACCTATACTCCGACCTCACCTAACCTCCGACCTCTGACCCCAGCTGACTTCCGAACCCACCTTACCTCTTACCCCGACCTAACCTCTGACCCCACCTGACCTCTGACTCCACCTGACCTCCGACCCCCTACCCCACCTGACCTCCGACCCCACCTGACCTCCGACCCCACCTGACCTCCGTCCCCACCTGACCTCTAACCCCAGCTGACCTCCGACCCCACCTAACCTCTGACCCCACCTAACCTCTGTCCCCACCTGACCTCCGACCCCCTACCCCACCTGACCGCCGACCCCACCTGACCTCTGCCCCCACCTGACCTCTGACCCCGCCTGACCTCTGGTTGTGTGTGTAGTTCCAGAAGGAGCGCTTCAAGATCGACATGCCCCACCGCTTCAGGATGCACAACTACATGAGCCCCACCTTCTGCGACCACTGCGGCAGCCTGCTGTGGGGGCTGGTGAAGCAGGGCCTCAAGTGTGAAGGTACGGAGGCTCGGGGGCGGGGCTCCCCTGGGGGCGGGGCTCCCCTGGGGGCGGGGCTCATGTGGGGGCGAGGCTGGCTGGGGGGGCGGGGCTCATGTTGGGGGGCGGGGCTCACATGGGGGCGGGATTCATGTGGGGGTGGGACTCATGTGGGGTTGGGGCTCACATTGGGGCGGCACTCCTGTGGGGGCAGGGCTGATATGGAGGTGGGGTTCCCATGAGGGTGGGGCTAATGTGGGGGTGGGGCTTGCATGGGGGTGGGGCTCATGTGGATGGGGGGCTCATGTGGGTGGGGGGCTCACCTGGGGGCGGGGCTCACCTGTGGCGTTCTCCTGGGGGTTCATGTGCTAACGAGCTTTTGTTCTTCTTGGTTTTTGCAGAATGTTGCATGAACGTTCATCACAAATGTCAGGATAAAGTGGCCAACCTCTGTGGAATCAACCAGAAACTATTAGCCGAAGCACTTGACCAAGTCAGCCAGGTAGGTCACCGTGTGTCCACACACACACACACACACACACACACACACACACACACACACACACACACACACACACACACACACACACACACACACACACACACACACACACACACACACACACACACACACCCATTCAGAGAGCTGAGCGAGGCGCAGCGTTGTGCGCTGGAACCCGAGCCGCCCGTCTGTTGTGCTTAAGGACAGGAAGTGGCTCTGGTGGCGTTTCGAGTTCCCTCGTCCTTATTTATACGCGGTGCGTGAGAGCTGGGCCGAGAGCAGCAGGACGGCTGATCTTCAGTGGTTGAAGAGGAGGTTCGGATCGTGGACCAGAGCTGCCGTCTCTCTCACTGTAAACAGAAAAAGGTTTTGGATGGATGTCAAAAAACAAAGCATTGCTCAGTCTGACGTCCCTGAAGACTAAATCCGCTGCAACCTAAATTAAAAGTCGGATTTCAGAAGTTACATGCAGTCTTTGAAGGAACATCTACATGAACCACAAAGACCTAGAATGAAAACCACAGGGAACCAAAATAAGAGCTCGTACTCGTCTCCAGTCCACTGGTGTCATACTGACCCACAGGTCACTGGGGTCACACTGGTCTACAGTCCACTGGTGTCATACTGACCCACAGGTCACTGGGGTCACACTGGTCTACAGTCCACTGGTGTCATACTGACCCACAGGTCACTGGGGTCACACTGGTCTACAGTCCACTGGTGTCATACTGACCCACAGGTCACTGGGGTCACACTGGTCTACAGTCCACCGGTGTCACACTGGTTACAGCACTGGAACTGGCTCACACTGGCTCCCAGTCTGTGTCTTATTGATAGGCAAGTTTCATCTTGTTTGTAAAAAGTTTGTTTTATAGCTAAAAAAAAAAAATTGGATCAACTTAGCATATTGTTTTCTGTCCCATCAGCGTACCAGCTGTACTTCTCTATGTACAGCATAGTAACCCTCTTTGTAAAGCGTAGTACTCCTCTGTTTACTGTAGGACCAGCTGTACTCCTTTATTTACATTGTAGATGTCCTCATGTTTCTGTGTCTGTTCCCAGAAGTCGACCCGGCGCTCGGACCCGAACAGCCCTGATAATCTGGACGACATCGGAGTTTATGAGGAGGTGAACAAGAACGCCAACCTGGATGTCAGCGGTCAGTACATCTCATATCGATGTATCTATATCTATATATCTATATATGCGTACATCTTATCTATATATCTGTACATCTCATATCTATATATCTATATCTGATCATACGGGGACACACTTGGTCCAGCAGAGGGGGGGGGGGGGGGGGGGGGGGACTGGGGTCGTACTGGTAGGGGTGTGTTCGAATTGGGGGGCAGTGGGCGGCAGATCGTTGATCACAGGTCCTGTGGTTCCTTGTGTCCCAGACGGGGGACAGTACGGTAAACTGTGGGAGGGGTCCGGCCCGCGGCCTGTGTCCCGGGTGGACCACCTCAGCCGCGTCAAGGTGGACAACTTCATCTTCCACAAGGTCCTGGGCAAGGGCAGCTTTGGGAAGGTAGGCCTAACGAGACATCGGGACGGACTCATGCAGATCATTGCTGTTTATCCTTTAGGTTCTCTGTGTCTTTTCCGATTGCTGAATGTAATCACTTATTCCCTTCTCTCATCGTGTCTGCTCTCCCATCATCTCTTTTCTCCTCTACTCCTCTCCTTTCATTTTAATTCTCTCTGCTCCTCTCCCCTTCCCTTCGTCTCTCCTCTCCTCTTCTCCTTTTATCTCTCTCCTCCTGTTATCTCCTCTTTCCTTTCCTCCTCTCCCCCCTCCTCCTCTCCTCTCCCTCTCTCCCCCTCCTCCCCCTCCTCCCCCTCCTCTCCTCAGGTCCTCCTCGCCGAGCTCAAGGGGCAGGGGGAGTACTTTGCGGTCAAGGCTCTGAAGAAGGACGTGGTTCTGATGGACGACGACGTGGAGTGCACCATGGTAGAGAAGAGGGTGCTGGCCCTGGCGTGGGACAACCCCTTCCTCACCCACCTCTTCTCCACCTTCCAGACCAAGGTACGACCCCCCCCCCCCCCCCTCCCCTGTACATCAGCCCAGCTCCTGTGATGCCTGTTTTGTCAGTAACGCTCACACTGTGTCGTCGTAATTGCGTCCTGGTCGTCTCGTTCCCAGGAGCATCTGTTCTTTGTGATGGAGTACCTGAACGGAGGCGACCTGATGTTCCACATCCAGGAGAAGGGCCGCTTCGACCTGTACCGGTCCATGTGAGTGCCCCCCCCTCCCCCTCGAGTGCCCCCGGCCGCTGAGCCACAACAGGAGACCTGCTGACATAACAACCCGCTGTAGTGCCAGAGCCCTCCCCAAGGCACGCCGCTCTCTGAAGGAAAGCAGGCGCGCTGGTGGGGCTCACCGCGGCGGTCCCATTAGCTCCGGGCTGCTCCTCCATCTGCCCTTGTAAGGAGCAGGCTGCCTTTGTGTTAGCTGTGTGTGTGTGTGTGTGTGTGTGTGTGTGTGTGTGTGTGTGTGTGTGTGTGTGTGTGTGTGTGTGTGTGTGTGTGTGTGTGTGTGTGTGTGTGTGTGTGTGTGTGTGTGTGTGTCCTCGGCGGGATGCATTTCACTAGTAAACGAGGGATGTTCAGAGTAAGACGACAAAGAACACGCTAGATTGCAGCCGTGATACAAGTGGCATATTTAAACCCCCCAGGATAGGTTGAAACGCTAGAACGATTCTGTCTCGATGCAGATAATTTTTTGCCTGCTGCAACATTCTGTTCGCCAGAGAGGGATAATTTTTGTAATTTTAAAATTATTGAATTTGTCTTCAGGGTGTATTGGCCAATCTGATTTGTCTTGACACGATTGCGATGCAGCCTACGCATAGCATGCGCGCAAACTCAAAGCCAGACAGACAGATTTTTTTGCATGCTTCCATATTGTGTTATAATGCAAGCTGCATTGATTATTGCATTGTTCATAGAAAGTCATATTTGTGACAAAGGCTTCCTCTCTTATGAAATATTTTATAAGTTAATTCATCTGTTGATGTCTTTAATGATCATCACAAAAGTAGGAAGTGATTAGCAAACTAGTAGCAAACCCAGTTGTATATATACATTTTTGAAAATCACTAATATAAAAAATATTGTTGCATCGATAATCGCTTCAGAATCGAATCGTTGACCTCATATTCGGAATCGAATCGAATCGTGAGGTGCCAAGAGATTTCCACCCCTACAATGCACGCTGCCACCGGACCGGGGGGTCTGTGGCGAACACGGTCGTTAGGGCGGTGACCTGGTCGTCAGGGGGGTGACCTGGTCGTCAGGGGGGAGACCTGGTCGTCAGGGGGGAGACCTGGTCGTCAGGTGGGAGACCTGTTGGAGGACAGCCTTATGAGGAGGCTCTGTGACACCAGAGCCTCTCCTGGCAGCTCTCCACCCTCCGTCGCTACATGGAGCTCAGGGAGAGCTGCCAGCGGTGCTCTGCATGTCATCACACAGGGCTGCTCACAAACACAGACCACGGAATGCCCACAGGCATGCCCGTACGCGCACAAACGCACAACGCGCGCACACGCACTGTGCTCCAGTGTTGTGCTCCACTCCACTCCCCCCCTCCCCCCCCCCCCCCTGGACAATCGATTCGTTGAGAGCCAGAAATAATGCAACAAGAGAAACATGATATTGACGGTTTGCAACAACGTTAATCATTATGGTTTGAGCTTTGTTGGGGACCGGGGTGTGTGTGTGTGTGTGTGTGTGTGTGTGTGTGTTATTAGAGACCAGTGTGTGTGTGTGTGTGTGTGTGCATGTTAGGGACTAGTGTGTGTGTGTGTTTGTGTTAGAGACCAATGTGTGTGTTTGTGTTAGTGTGCGTTTGTGTGTTAGGGACCAGTGTTAGTGTGTGTGTGTGTAGGGACCAGTGTGTGTGTTTGTGTTAGGACCAGTGTGCGTTTGCGTTAAAGACCAGTGTGCGTGTTTGTGTTAGTGTGCGTGTGTGTGTTAGGGACCAGTGTGCGTGTCTGTGCTAGTGTGCGTGTGTGTGTTTGGGACCAGTGTACGTGATGGTGATAGTGTGTGTGTGTGTGTGTGTGTGTGTGTGTATTTCCTCCCAGCGCCGCCAAAGAGCAATGGAAAGTGGCTCCTGGTTTGGGTTTCCTGGTTATGTAATCCTTTTCCCTGGGCACTGTCTGAACTCTAGAGTTTCCACTGCGCCTGATTCAGCACAAAGGCCCTGTTCTCTGTGTGGCTGGCTGCCACAACCTGTTGACCGACTGCACACATCAGCTGGCCCCGCCCCTCAACACAGTCCAGGGCCTGTCGCCACACTGTCACACATCTGGAACTACTCACAGAACTTCCTGGCTTTAATATATACTATGTCTGATGTGCAGGTGTCCTTTACTGATTGTGTGTGTGTGTGTGTATGTGTGTGTGTGTGTGTTTGTGTTTTTTTATCTTGATCACTTCATTAGGTTTACTTTGACATATTTACTCCGTTCTGTTAAGACAGTTTGTTCTGTTAGGACGCAGTTTGTTCTGTGAGGACGCAGTTTGTTCTGTGAGGACGCAGTTTGTTCTGTGAGGACACAGTTTGTTCTGTTAGGATAGAGTCTGTTAGGATAGTCTGTTAGGACACAGTTTGTTCTGTGAGGACACAGTTTGTTCTGTTAGGATAGAGTCTGTTAGGATAGTCTGTTAGGACACAGTTTGTTCTGTTAGGACACAGTTTGTTCTGTTAGGACACAGTTTGTTCTGTTAGGACACAGTTTGTTCTGTTAGGATAGAGTCTGTTAGGATAGTCTGTTAGGACGCAGTTTGTTCTGTTAGGACGCAGTTTGTTCTGTTAGGACGCAGTTTGTTCTGTTAGGATGCAGTTTGTTCTGTTAGGACACAGTTTGTTATGTTAGGACACAGTTTGTTGTGTTACTGTCCGTCCACACCAGAAGCGAATTGAGCGACCAAATCGCCGGAAGTCATTCACTTTCTATGGGCAAGAGCGACCAAAGCGACCAAAGCGACCAACGCTACCAGCGGCCAAAGTTGAGCGACCAGAGCGTCAAAAAGAAGTTGAAAACTTTTTAACTTTATGCAAATGACTATTATTCGCTTCAGCGGCCAAACACTGACAGCCAATCGGAATGTAGACGCTCTTCGCTTGCGTGGATCCCAGGGAACATCGGCAGGCACTTTGGTTCCTACCTACCTTTATTCACTCACTGAACAAAATGTCGGCTGAAGTATTAATCGCGGCTGTAACTGGGCACCCGGTGTTGTACAAACCCACCCTTTTTCAGTTCAGAGATCGAAACGCCGTAGTGGTTTGGATATCAAGTGATGATAAGCGGGAGTATTTATAGGCTACATCTAGAACGTTCGTATTTGAGCGGGAATCATTTTAATTTGCTCTCCATGCCACCAATCTAACCAACCAATCGCGTGTAGCATGCTTTAAGGCCTAAAAAAAAAAATTGTTTGGTTCCGGTTTCCGACCGACCCTGTCAATTTATGTGCGACCCAAATTATTTTATGAGCTTTATAAAAAATAAAAAATAAATAATAATAATAATAATAATTTTGATGCAAACTATAATTACGTTTTGGTACAGCACCTCTTCATTCTGTACAAGGATGAGCGAATTTTCTCGTTTTTAAATGAAAACAACCTACCTATCATTCGCTGCCGCTGGAAAAAATAAAATAAAAAAATAAAATAAATTCCCTACCTACCCATGACCTCAACTGACAACCAACAGGAACCAAACTTTTTTTTTTTTTAGGCCTAAACAAAACCAAAAAAGTTTTTGAAATCGTCACATAAACAAACTAATCGACAAGACGAGGGATAAATGACAAGGGATATATCTAGTCTAGATAGATAGAAAGCCTAGTCAAGTCTTTATTAATACCAAACGACACAAATCGTCGGGAATCCATTTAGGTGGTTCGGCCCACACAGGACAGTAGCCTACAAGACCACACAGAACAAGTCTGACTGGACATACACACAATAGGCCTACATCACATTAAAACTAGACACGCGTTGATAGATAGATAGACAGAAAAGCCTAGATAGATCGATATGTTCCATTATTTGCCTTGCAGAGCCAACCAGTCCTGTGCACGTATGCAAATTAGCCATGTGCGCGAATGTCTATTTGTTTTGAATGCAACGAATGAGTGCAGATCATGATTTGCAGATCCAGATCAGTGAAACATATTTTAACTACTACAGCACGCAGGGTTTTTTGTTCTCGGTTGTAATTAGCCTACATTTTAGGATTTTTTTTTGTATTGGGGGGAATCACTGTCCTACTTGTTGTCGAAGCACTTTATCGAACAAGCAAAACCGTCTCGGCAATATGGCCAAGGTGTATGGGAGAGTTCACTATTTGATATGGCTGTCTGTAGGGCCTACTAAACGCATACGGCTCCTTTAAATGCGTCTGCATAATTGAATTGTACGTCATGAGCGACCAAAGCGAACAGAAAAATTCGCAGCGAAACTTTGTGAGCGACCAAAGCGTCTTTGGTCGCTCCTGGTGTGGACGTACAGTTAGGATAGTCTGTTAGGAAGCAGTTTGTTCTGTTAGGAAGCAGTTTGTTCAGTTAGGACGCAGTTTGTTCTGTTAGGATAGTTCGTTCTGTTACTGTCCGTCCACACCAGAAGCGAATTGAGCGACCAAATCGCCGGAAGTCATTCACTTTCTATGGGCAAGAGCGACCAAAGCGACCAACGCTACCAGCGGCCAAAGTTGAGCGACCAGAGCGTCAAAAAGAAGTTGAAAACTTTTTAACTTTATGCAAATGACTATTATTCGCTTCAGCGGCCAAACACTGACAGCCAATCGGAATGTAGACACTCTTCGCTTGCGTGGATCCCAGGGAACATCGGCAGGCACTTTGGTTCCTACCTACCTTTATTCACTCACTGAACAAAATGTCGGCTGAAGTATTAATCGCGGCTGTAACTGGGCACCCGGTGTTGTACGAACCCACCCTTTTTCAGTTCAGAGATCGAAACGCCATAGTGGTTTGGATACCAAGTGATGATAAGCGGGAGTATTTATACATCTAGAACGTTCGTATTTAAGCGGGAATCATTTTCATTTGCTTTCCATGCCACCAATCTAACCAAACAATCGCGTGTAGCATGCTTTAAACAAAACCCAAAAAGTTTTTGAAATCGTCACATAAACAAACTAATCGACAAGACGAGGGATAAATGACAATATATCTCTTGTCTTTTATCCCTCTATTCCCCACTATTCACGGAGCCTGAGGTGAATAATTCTTAATTAAATAGATAGATAGATAGCCTAGTCAAGTCTTTATTAATACCAAACGACACAAATCGGGAATCCATTTAGGTGGTTCGGCCCACACAGGACAGTAGCCTACAAGACCACACAGAACAAGTCTGACTGGACATACACACAATACATCACATAAAAATAGACACGCGTTGATAGATAGATAGATATGTTCCATTATTTGCTTTGCGGAGCCAACCAGTCCTGTGCACGTATGCAAATTAGCCATGTGCGCCAATGTCTATTTGTTTTGAGTGCGACGAATGAGTGCAGATGGAGATCAGTGAAACATATTTTAACTAGCCTACTACAGCACGCAGGGTTTTTTGTTCTCGGTTGTAATTAGCCTACATTTTAGGAGTTTTTTTTATATTGGGGGGAATCACTGTTGTCGAAGCACTTTATCCAACAAGCAAAACCGTCTCGGCAATATGGCCAAAGTGTATGGGAGTTAACTCTTTGATATGGCTGTCTGTACTAAAAGCAGATGGCTCCTTTAAATGGGTCTGCATAATTGAATTGTACGTCATGAGCGACTTGAGCGACCAAAGCGAACAGAAATATTCGCAGCGAAACTTTGTGAGTTTGTTCTGTTAGGACGCAGTTTGTTCCGTTACGCCGCACGGTTGACAAAAGAAGCCGGTTATCGCCCGGTTAATCTTTCCATTGGCGGCAACTCTCGTGTTTCAAATTATAAGCTCGCTGTTCAGCCGCCCCTACTCTGGACAAAATGTTGTCCTCAATAATTTATGTCCACGCCGTGCAGAGATACGGTGGTTCTGGGTCCTGTCTGCGGAGTGGTAATGACGATGTTCTCACTCCCTACTAGGTTCTACTCGGCTGAGATCATCTGTGGCCTTCAGTTCCTGCATTCCAAGGGAGTCATCTACAGGTCAGAAGACACTCTCTCACCCTCACTCTCGCACTCTCAAACTCACATTATCTCACTCCCACTCTCACACTCTCACCCTTACACTATCACACTCTCTCACCCTCACATTCTCAAACTCTCACTCTCACTCTCCCACTCTCACTCTCTCATTCTCACACCCTCACACTCTCTCCCTCTCTCACCCTCACACTCTCTCCCATCTCACACTCTCTCCCATCTCCTACTCTCACACTCTCACACTATCTTAACTCTCACATTGTACATTTAGGGGTCTAAGATGAAGACAGCTGTTTCCCATAACGAGGTTCTGCTCTTCTTCCAGAGATCTGAAGTTAGACAACGTGATGTTGGACCAGGACGGACACATCAAGATCGCAGACTTTGGCATGTGCAAGGAGAACGTGTTTGGAGAGAACCGGGCCACCACCTTCTGCGGCACCCCGGACTACATCGCTCCAGAGGTACAGAACAACACGAACCCCCACGAGACCCCCTAAAGCGCTGGGGTCTCCAGGTCCACGCTAGGCATTCCCCTGTGACGGTGATGATGATGAGCTCTCATGTGATGACGTCATCAGATCCTGCTGGGACAGAAGTACTCCTTCTCCGTCGACTGGTGGTCCTTTGGGGTCCTGCTGTACGAGATGCTGATTGGCCAGTCTCCGTTCCATGGCGATGACGAGGATGAGCTGTTTGAGTCCATCCGCATGGACACGCCCCATTACCCCCGCTGGATCACCAAGGAGGCCAAGGACCTCATGGAGAAGGTGAGCCCCCCCCCCCCCCCCCCCCCCCTCAACATGGGACCTCTCTCCAGCATGACTCTCTCTAACTCTGTTCTCTACTCCCGTCCACAGCTCTTTGAGAGAGACCCCACTCGCAGGCTCGGCATTGTGGGTAACATTTGTTCACACCCCTTCTTCAAAACCATCAACTGGACGGCTTTGGAAAGAAGGGAGATAGACCCCCCCTTCAAGCCCAAAGTGGTACGTTCCACATCGTGGTCAATCAGCTGGTCCTTCAGGATGACGTCCTACCGGTCATTAGGTTCACTGACCCTTGTTTCCCTTTAATCATAGAAATCTGCCAACGACTGCAGCAACTTTGACCGGGAATTCCTGAGCGAGAAGCCGCGGCTGTCCTTCAGCGACAAGAACTTCATCGACTCCATGGACCAGACGGCCTTCGACGGCTTCTCCTTCATCAACCCCCACCTCGAGCACCTTCTGGAAAAATAGTTCCTGTGGAGCAGGAAGCGAGCGGTACAGGAAGTGAGCGGTACAGGGAGCTGCTGTAAATAATCACGGCTAGGTTTGTCAAATCAGGCAAGGAGATTGATAAAGTGTACTAGTATTTATGGTCCAAAAGGAGTCGGACCTCACTGGGTACTTCGTTCTAATTATTATAATAAGAGTAACATTTGCCAGAGTCGGCCCTTGTACATATAGGTGTTATATTTCTATGCATGCTAAATGGTCCTGTTCGAGAATGTACCAGAGTACTTGGAATGGTGAGTTTGTCCTTCTTGATGTAAAATCGATTCAGTTCTACTAACATGCCACACGTCATGTTATGGTGATTTAGTGAGCTTTTGCCATGTATTAGAATAGCAAAATAGTGATTTAACTTTCGATATGGCGTTGTGCGTGGATGTGTCGATTTGTTGACTGCATGTTAAATTCTCAGACCAAATAGGAACATCTTGTATCCATTCCACACGGCCATCAATTTATCAATGCTATTTTTGTAAAGAAACAAAATATGTATATTGTATGTTTTTCTTTTCTTTTTGCTTCTTGCTTTTAAAATAGCAACATGTGATTTTAGCTCAGACGGCCTTGGAAAGAATACGCTTCAACTGCTATTATGTTGTTTTAAAGCCAGAATTACATTCTAATGATACGAATGATCAGAGTACAAATAGGCAGAATAATTAGAATTGAATTGAATTGGAAAAGTTTTTATGGCGAACAAGTAAATAATAATAAATAAAGCAATAATAAACAATCAAATAAATGAAACAAGTGGACAGTTACAATAAAGTAATATTTACACACAATGAAAACCACAAAAGAAAATAAACTGCTTTACCTGTTCGAATGATGCTACTGTAGAAAAGGTACGACCTATCCAGATACTGTATATACATAGTGCGTATGTATATTGTTCAAGGTGTATATTGGTTTGGTATGGATTTATTTTTTACTGTCCCATCGTTTGCATCTTATTAAAAATCCATCTACTGTAAAATATTGTATACATTTCTTCTACATTTTCATTGGACAAAGTCACCAAACTATAGGTCAAACTGAACATCTATTTTCCATAATCTCACAATCTCTAATCAGATTCAAATGAAATACCAGAAAAGGGAATATAACATGTTTCATTATGTGCAGCCTAAATGTCTGATCTGCAATGAGGGAATATTTTTCCCTAGAAGGATTGAATGACAATTATGTAAAGTCTTCTTTGGCTCTTCTAAGAACAATCTCATTAATTAAAATGTGTCTCTATTCCTGACATCAGACCTAGGATTTCACCCTGATCAAAATACAAGATATAGAGACTGACTTGACCTTAATGATGTATATGTTGAAATGTCTTTGGTTTCTCTTGCTTAGTGACACAATTGTTGTTTCAAGATGTTTAGACATCTTAAATATGCACTTCTTAAATATGCACCAACCGAAATAAATGTAATTGACCTAACCTTTGGTTTGTTATCTTAGTGTGGTTTTAGTGTGGTTTTCCTATGAAACAAACAAACCCACAGAAGAACGTCAACGCCCCCTGTCGGCGTAGCGGAGAGTGACGCTGGCCCCTCTATGTTATCACGCAGAGTTTCCTCCACGTCATCACGCAGACTGTGTACGGAAGTGGGGACTCCAGTCTCCTGCCCACATTCATCCACACAGGATAAGTCATTCATCACTGCATTACTTTATGACTTGTTTAGAATATGTCCGTAGTATATCTTAATTTTTTTTCGAAATGTTAGAGCTGTGAGTCTTCACTAGACCCAGCGTCCACCTATCTCTCAGGTGAACCATAGG
This sequence comes from Gadus macrocephalus, assembly GCF_031168955.1. Lineage (NCBI taxonomy): Eukaryota > Metazoa > Chordata > Actinopteri > Gadiformes > Gadidae > Gadus > Gadus macrocephalus. The sequence continues at coordinate 5,251,572 of NC_082394.1, forward strand.
ATGAGCTCTCAGGATGTCCTCCAGGACGCCTCCACCCTGGCGTCCTATAACGTACTGCTGCAGGTAAGTTAACACCGTAGAATATATATATCCCATTGATCGATAAGTGTCATAGATAGATAGAGCGTTTAGACCGGTCCGCTCACCATCGACGCGGGTTCGCTCTGTACTTCCAGGTGATGTTCCGCGCGCTCACCTTCGTGATGAACGCGTTCACGCTGCGGTTTGTATCCAAAGAACTGATTGGGGTGGTGAACGTGAGGTAGGCTGTCTGATTGTCTGTCGCTGGAGCCGATAAAACAAACATGATACTGTGTGTGTGTGTGTGTGTGTGTGTGTGTGTGTGTGTGTGTGTGTGTGTGTGTGTGAGAGTGTGAGTTGATCTGGCTCCGCTTCTCCTATGTTAACCTGTTTTACCGGTGTTCAGGTTGATGCTGCTGTACTCCACGCTGGTCTTCCTGTCCAGAGAGGCTTTCCGGAGGGCGTGTCTCAGCGGGGGGTCTGGACCGGGCCGGAGCTGGAGGCAGACCCTCAACCTGCTGTGGCTGACGTAAGCTGGACGTCCTGCCGCTATTATTATACTACTCTTCAGATTCTTTCAGTTGAGTTCACCTATCCTTGTTTTGCTTCTCTGTTTCTGTCTGTGTGTTTCTGTCTGTGTGTGTGTGTGTGTGTGTGTGTGTGTGTGTGTGTGTGTGTGTGTGTGTGTGTGTGTGTGTGTGTGTGTGTGTGTGTGTGGGGGGCGTGTGTGTTTCTGGCTGTGTGTCTGTGTCTGTCTCTGTATGTGTGTGTGTTTCTGGCTGTGTGTGTGTGTCTGTGTCTGTCTCTGTATGTGTGTCTGTGTTTCTGCCTGTGTGTGTGTGTGTGTGTGTGCTTGTGTGTTTCTGTCTGTATTTCTGGCTGTGTGTGTGTGTGTGTGTGTGTGTGTGTGTGTGTGTGTGTGTGTGCTTGTGTGTTTCTGGCTGTGTGTCTGTGTCTGTCTCTGTATGTGTCTGTGTTTCTGCCTGCGTGTGTGTGTGTGTGTGTGTCTCTCTCTGGCCCCAGCCTGCCCCTGGGTGTGCTGTGGGGCTCCCTCCTGGTGTGTGTGTGGCTGTGGCTCCTGGAGGCCCCCGACCCCCAGGCCGTCCCCCACTACGGCCCGGCCGTGGGGGTCTTCGCGCTGGCGTCGCTGGTGGAGCTGCTGGGGGAGCCCCTCTGGGTGCTGGCCCAGGCCCACCTGCTGGTGCGCCTGAAGCTGGGGGCCGAGAGCCTGGCCCTGGGGGCCAAGTGCCTGTTCACCGTGGGGCTGGTGGTCCTCGCTCCCCAGGGGGGGCTGTACATCTTCTCAGCGGCTCAGGTAAAGAGGTCCGGGCCTGCTGTGGGGTTCACAGGGGGTCTGTGGGGTACACAGGGGGTCTATGACTGTGGGGGTCTGTGGGGTACACAGGGGGTCTATGACTGTGGGGGTCTGTGGGGTACACAGGGGGTCTGTGGGGTACACAGGGGGTCTATGACTGTGGGGGTCTGTGGGGTACACAGGGGTCTATGACTGTGGGGGTCTGTGGGGTACACAGGGGTCTATGACTGTGGGGGTCTGTGGGGTACACAGGGGTCTATGACTGTGGGGGTCTGTGGGGTACACAGGGGTCTATGACTGTGGGGGTCTGTGGGGTACACAGGGGGTCTATGACTGTGGGGGTCTGTGGGGTTCACAGGGGGTCTGTGGGGTACACAGTGGGTCTATGACTGGGGGTCTGTGGGGTTCAGTAGGGGGGTCTGCTCTGTCGTTCAGCTCAGGGCCGTCTTGAAGCAGGGCGTCTGCTTGTCTTCCAGCTGGTGAACTGGGTGTATGTGCTTTGTCTTCCAGCTGGTGTACACCGGCTGCCTGGTTCTCTGCTACCTCGTCTATTTTGTTCGCTTCGTGGGATCTGAGGAAGCGAACAGGAAAGGTTTTCCGATAAAGACGGTGGGAGCTCTGCTGCCCCGCTCGGCCCCGGGAGAGGTATGGCTGACGGCCATCATTATACACATTCACCAGGGTACTACATCCATCATTATACACATTCAGCAGGGTACCTCATCCATCATTATACACATTCAGCAGGGTACCTCATCCATCATTATACACATTCACCAGGGTACCTCATCCATCATTATACACATTCACCAGGGTACCTCATCCATCATTATACACATTCAGCAGGGTACCTCATCCATCATTATACACATTCACCAGGGTACCTCATCCATCATTATACACATTCAGCAGGGTACCTCATCCATCATTATACACATTCAGCAGGGTACTACATCCATCATTATACACATTCAGCAGGGTACTACATCCATCATTATACACATTCAGCAGGGTACTACATCCATCATTATACAAAACCCATTCACCAGGGTACAATGTCTACATATTATGATAATAAGAGTTATTTTATTATTAAAGAAAGCTTGAAACTTGAACAAACCCATTTTCTGTGAGACCATGTGTGTCTCCTAAAACCCTCCAAATGTACTGTTGGACGTAAGCCTGAAAACACCAGACCAATTAGCGAAACTATGAAAAATAAGGTTTCACTTCTGCATGGTAACAGAATTATTGGTAAGTAGCAATGGGTCACAGGGCTTAAGGCGTCAGGGCCTGTCCCTCAGGGGCCCTGGTTCCTGAGGGCCTCTTCCTCTGGGTCCTGGTTCCTAGGGGCCTCCCCCTCTGGGTCCTGGTTCCTAGGGGCCTCTCCCAAGCCCTAACCCCCAGGTGTCCCTCAGGGGTCCTGGTTCCTAGGGGCCTCTCCCTATGGGCCCTGGTTCCTAGGGGCCTCTCCCCAGCCCTAACCCCCAGGTGTCCCTCTGGGTCCTGGTTCCTAGGGGCCTCTCCCTCTGGGTCCTGGTTCCTGGGTGCCTCTCCCTCTGGGCCCTGGTTCCTAGGGGCCTCTCCCAAGCCCTAACCCCCAGGTGTCCCTCAGGGGTCCTGGTTCCTGGGGGCCTCTCCCCAACCCTAACCCCCAGGTGTCCCTCTGGGTCCTCAGCCGGCGGTGGACTGGGCGCTGGCCCGGCTGACGTGGAGCTTCTTCAAGCAGTCGTTCCTGAAGCAGCTCCTGACGGAGGGCGAGCGGTACGTCATGACCTTCCTGAGCGTGCTGAGCTTCGGGGATCAGGGCGTGTACGACATCGTCAACAACCTGGGCTCCATGGTGGCCCGCTTCCTCTTCCTGCCCATCGAGGAGAGCTTCTACGTGTTCTTCTCCAAGGTGCTGCGGAGAGGCGGCGACGCACGCAGCCAGAAACAGGTACGGTCTGAGGAGTGCGCAAGTCTATGCGCTGATCCGTCGGAAAAAAACATGGATGCTCATGCTTAACTACAAGAATACAAATGTATCATTATAATTATAGATTATAAAGGTTAAGGATCTAGTCCTGGAATAAAAGATTTGTCGACAGTGAGTTGACCAACCATACATCTCGGTCATCGTAAGAGAACCCTTCTATGAGAACAAATGCTAATAGTAGTTACAATGCTAGGTGCTTTATGGGTATAAACAGGTATCGGCCGATACTCGAGTTCAGGAATCGGAATCGGTATCGGGAAGGAAAACAGTTTATCGGAACATCTCTACTGTGAACTTGAGCCTCCGTTCACCTGCCCTCCAGTGTCTGACCGCCTCCCCCCCCCCCCCCCCCCCAGGAGGACGTGTCGGTGGCGGCCGAGGTGCTGGAGAGCCTGCTGAAGCTGGTGGTGGTGGTGGGCCTGGTCATCACCGTGTTCGGCTACGCCTACTCCCACCTCGCCCTGGACCTCTACGGTGGCGCCCTGCTGAGCGCCGGAGCCGGTCAGTCCACCGCCGGCTAGAGGACAGGACCCGGCCTGGACCCGGGTCTGGACCCAGTCTGGACCAGAGTCCTCTGTGGGCTAGAGGACAGGACCCGGCCTGGACCCAGGCTTTGACCCGGGCCTGGTCCTAGTCAGTCCACAGAGGGCTAGCAGTCTGGTCCTCAGAACTGGTCCCGGGCCTTGGTCTGGGTCTGGACCTGGGCCTAGACCCAGTGCCTGGAGCCCCGGCTTGTTCCTCAGTACTGGTCCTCAGTGCTGGTCCCGGCCTGGTCCTCAGTACTGGTCCCGGTCTGGTCCTCAGTACTGGTCCTGGTCCTGGTCCTCAGTGCTGGTCCCGGGCCTGGTCCTGGTCCCGGCCTGGTCCTCAGTGCTGGTCCTGGTCTGGTCCTCAGTACTGGTCCTGGTCTTCATGGCGTGTGTCTCTTGTCTCCAGGGCCCGTCCTGCTGAGGGTCTACAGCGGCTACGTCCTCCTGCTGGCCGTCAACGGGATCACCGAGTGCTTCGTGTTCGCTGCCATGAGCCAGGAGGAGCTGGACCGGTGAGACTCACTCACTCACTCACTCACTCACTCACTCACTCACTCACTCACTCACTCACTCACTCACTCACTCACTCACTCACTCACTCACTCACTTATTCACTCACTCACTCTCTCACATTCACACACTCGCCAAAGTATTACCAAATTAAACTACTGCATAATAACTTCATCTGTGTGTGTCTGTGTTTGCGCGTGTGTGTGTGTGTGTGTGTGTGTGTGTGTGTGTATGTCTATGCCTGTGTGTGTGTGTGTGTGTATGTCTATGCCTGTGTGTGTGTGTGTGTGTGTGTGTGTGTGTGTGTGCAGGTACAACGGGGTGATGCTGGCCCTCTCCGTCTCCTTCCTGCTGCTCTCCTACCTGCTGACCGGGTGGCTGGGCGCCGTGGGCTTCATCCTGGCCAACTGCCTGAACATGGCCCTCCGCATCCTGCACAGCCTGCTCTACATCCAGCGCTACTTCCAGGCGGGCCCCTGGGGGCCGCTGAGGGGCCTGCGGCCCTCCCCCGCCCTGCTGCTGGCCCTCGCCCTGAGCGCCGTGGTCACGGCTCTGTCGGAGGTACCGCTCGCCACCGCTACCCCTCTGCAGTCTCCTAGAACACGCCTCTATCTCAACGTCGCAGTCGTTTACCTACGAGGATCTATCGATCGTGCATTAACATGTATTTTACCTTGTACCCTCTCTGCTCTCCTCTCCTTTCTATCTCTCCTCTCCTCTCCTTTCTATCTCTCCTCTCTCCTCTCTGCTATCTCTCCTCTCTCTCCTCTCCTCCTCTTTCCTCTCTCTCCCCTCTCCTCTCCCTCTTCTCTTCTCTCCTCTCCTCTCTCTCCTCTCTTTCTCTTTCTCTCTCCTCTCCTCTCCTCTCCTCCCTCCTCTCCTCTCCTCCCTCCTCTCCTCTCCTCCTCTCCTTTCGTCTCCAGTCCATGTTCTGCTGCTCCAGCGGCTGGCCTCTCCGTCTGGTCCACGTTGCCGTGGGCGCCGTGTGTCTGTCCGGCGTCCTCCTCACCGTCCTCCTCACCGAGACCCAGCTGGTCGCCTTCGTCAGGACCCAGCTCCGCCCCGGGACCCGGGGGAAGAGGACGTGAGCCGCGGGGGGCCGCTGGCCAGACCGCCTGCTGGGCTCCAACATGAAGGACTGAACACCAACCCAGGGACCGTTGGCATGACTACAGTGGACCGTTGGCATGACTACAGTGGACCGTTGGCATGACTACAGTGAGGGAGGGGCTAAACACCAGAGAGGAACTGGTTCCACACAGGCCAGAGCGGACTGGACCGGTTAGGACTGGACTACAGTGGGACTGGTTCCACATAAGCCAGGCCAGTCCAGACCGGTCTGGACCGGATGGACTGGACAGTTGGCGGTACGGTGATGTGTTACAAAAGGTTGTTTCAGGTAGATTAGTTCTGGTTACTAGTGGTTAATCAATCCTGAGAGAATAACGACTAATTAGTGATAAAAAAAGATTGATGAATATGAATGTAAAATTATGCCTTGAAGATCAGTTGGCTTTGATCAGTAGCAAAAAGGACCAAATACACTTTATTAATTTGTACTTTTAAAGTTGTTTTCTTTGTTTAAAAAAATCTATAATTATTTTATGCCTCTCATGCCTCTGAACTCTCGAATGAAGCCTCTGCCTTATTTCATGGTTTAAAACAATCTAATCTATCCTCAAATTGAATAAACTTTTATTTTTTACATATTCCAGGAACCAATATCTTACTATAAACCTTTAATATAGTTGTTCGTTTTGGTTGGTTATGGTTAGTTAGTTTACTCATTAACTTAAACTCTTAGTTATGGTAATTTAGTTTACTCATTAACTTAAACTCATAGTTATGGTTAGTTGGTTACTCAGAAATCCTCATAAGACGCCGTCCCCCTCCATAACGGTGACATCACGATGAAGACAGAACAACACGCTGTCGTAAAGCTCCTCTCCCAGATCAAAGGTCTGAGTATCTTCTGAGGTCACTTGAGTCACGTAAACAGGCAGCTGGTGGACTTTATCCACCGCCTCGCTCCCGTAGACGTCAGGCGGGGGGGAGATGTCCCTCCGTGACCGGACCTTCAGTGATGTCACCTCATGAGGCAGTGGAAGGAGGAGGCTCTGAGCCTGGCCAGTGAACCAGGAGGAGGAGTCCTAGAGCGGACCCACCAACAGATTTATAGAGTCTGGAGAGGATCAGCGGAGCAGACTTGAGGAGACGCAGCCGAGCCGGTTTGGAGAGAAGAATTCATCTCAGGACCTTCTCAACTCGGCATGTCGCAGGTGAGCCGAGCACCAGACGAGGACGTGTTGTTGAGGTCGCTGCTCTGTGTTCCTTGGTGTTCCCCCCCCCCCCGTCCCCCCCTGGTGATTTCCCCCTGCCTCGGCTCTCCTCAGCAGGGGGAAGACGACGGCCAGGAGCAGCGTCTTGCCGTGAGGGATGAGGACCTGGTGGAGGCCAAGGACAAGCTGGGCACCCAGGGGCCCTTGAAGAGCAAGACCTACGAAGTGATGGCAGAGTGTGGTGAGCTGGGGGCCTCAACAGGCTACTGTATGTGGAACATCTCAGACCTATGAAGTGCTGGCAGAGTGTGGTGGTGGAGCAGGCTGCTCTATCTGCAACATCTGAGCTGACGTTTCTGGAGCGGGGGTGGGGGGGTTTACTGCTTCTGAATTTCCACTCCATATACAGAGAAGTCCGGGATTTTGAAAATGGGGGCTGGATTGGGGCCAGAGATCTGACCCAGTGTGTCTCCGGGGGGGTCGTTTGTTTATGTCCACACTGCATACCACACCACTACACAACACTACACACCACTACACACCACTACACACCACTACACAACACTACACACCACTACACACCACTGCATATTACTACACACCACTACACACCACTACAGACCACTATAGACCACTACAGACCACTGCAGACCACTGCAGACCACTACAGACCACTATAGACCACTGCAGACCACTACAGACCACTGCAGACCACCGCAGACCACCGCAGACCACCGCAGACCACTACAGACCACTACATACCACTGCAGACCACTACATACCACTGCTTTCTGGTGTGAGGGTCTCACCACGCCCGTTCTGTCGTCTCCTTACAGAGAAGGCGGGGAAGGCTGCTCCGTCGGTGTTCAGCTCAGCGCGGTCGGGTGGAGAGACCGCCTTCAGCAAGACGGCCAATCAGAGACCGCTCAGGAAGTAGCAACGCCTCGCTCAGTGGTCGTTGGGTAGTAGAACCCATTCTGAAGTTAGCGCCGGTTGATTGTCTGTTGTTGGTATCTTGCTGTGGGATCAGTCCTGGTATGTTAACACCCTCTGCATCATAAACTGTTTGTTGCTTTGCACGCCTGGTATCTCTGTTTTTCTCCATTGTTTACGCGCTAGAGGGGGAGTTATTGTCACCATGGCAACAGGGCGAAGCTCATGAGTCAACAACAAGGAGTATTTCTGCAGAACTCCAAGCAACATTCCTTGTTTTTTTTAACAGCTCTTCTAAATCACACTTTGCACAACTCTTGACGCAAAACCTCCAAATTTAGCACAGTTATCCTAATCAGGGCACGTTTGGTCACATGGATGATCCTCTCGTTACTGATTGGTCTCCAGCCACACCTACTCCAAACCAATTAGCTCAGCTTTCCAATCATCTGTCAGAGGATAAAAGAGAGGAGGAGGAGGGACGATCTAATAATTCAGATGAAACGCAGTGTTTGTTAACCACCCACCATGAGTTAACCAGTTTAACCAACATTGGTTAACCAGGTGACCCACCATGGGTTAACCAGGACATGAGCTGTCCAGCCTACAGAGCTGCTTCCCTGGGGCCTTAGACAGGAGACGAGGTAAGAAACCCCTCAGAAACCCTCCTGTCTGCATTGACTACAGCAGCACTCTGCGGTGACCGAGATAATATAGTGTCTATGCAGGAATTCATTTTGCAACGATTTGTGGAGTTTTCGCAAAAGTCTAACTGTTGATTTGCTTTGTGTGGAGTTTGAGAAATTTGGTATGTAGCCAAACCATTAAGAAAAAACTTCTTTTTTTTTTTAAGGCTAGTACCTCAGGACTTGATGTGAATTTGAATGTCCGGGGGGAAGCCATGCAATATATAAATATTAGTAAAAAACAATGTAAATACTATAAAGGAGTCACCACCATTGACATTATGTAAGAGCTTCTATTCCAAAAAAGAAAACCAACATTCCCCCTTGTTGATGTTATGAGGTTTAAAGTCTCCAGCTGGAGTGTGTGGGGATGGTTGAAGCAGCCGCACCTGGCCCGAGTCAGACCGCCATCACCACACACTCCAGGGGTCTCCAGCATGGCAGGCCGATACTCCTCCTACTCTGTACTGAACCTCTGCAATAAACCCATTCAACACCACCACCATGCGTCCCTTTATGGAGGAGTCAGTAAAAGCCTCCTAGCATCCACTGTGACACCACTGTGTTGAGTCATCCTCATCACTATGAGGTGAAGTCATCTCCACCATGTTCATGTTATTAGGTGAAGTCATCTCCACCATCTGACAAATCATCCTCGTCATCTTCCATCCTCACTCTCTCTTAATTTGTTGTCTATTGTTGTAGGGTTGTTTATTTGCCTTTTGTTTGAGTCTGTACCGTCTATGTATTCCTTTTTGTTCAGCGTCTGAGTACAGAGTAAAGCGCTGTAAAAAATTTGAATAATTTATTATTATATGGAAATGCTGCTCAATGACCACCTGTGTAAAGGGTGTGTAAATGTGTGTAGTCTATATCAGTTATTGTGGTACATAAGCAACTAGATGTGTGCAAATTAAAAAGACCAACAGTTGATAGGAATAGAAAAAATATTTTAATTACAAAAATGAATAAAACGTATTTGCCTGAAACATAACGTTCCGCTGAACAGAACCCGGACAGAGAACCACAGGACCCGGACATAGAACCCCCGGACCGGGGACAGGGACCCACAGAACGGGTCGCCCCCGACACAGAGACGGGCCGACTTCACGGCGGCCTTCACTTCATGAACTTGAGGTGCTGGTCCTGCAGGATCTTGGCGGAGGACTTGGCGTCGTAGAAGAGCTCGTTGATCTCCTCCACCTGCTCGCGCTCCACGCCCTCCTTGCCCTGCACGCGGCCCAGCAGGTGGGCCGGCGTCAGCAGCTGCACGGCGTAGCGCAGCGTGGTCTTGGTGCCCACCTCGCCCAGGTGGGCCAGCGCCTCCTCGCTCACGGTGATGCCCTCCGTCTGCGCCCGGATCTTGATGATCTGTGGACCGGCGCGAGGGGGGGGGGGGGGTTACCTCAGCATCCACGTTACCCCCGGTTACCCCGTTGCCACCCAGACCCCTACCCCGTTACCGTGGTACCAAGACCCTATCCCCGCTATCCCGTTGCTGTGGTACCCAGACCCTACTTCCGTTACCCCGTTGCCGTGCTACCCAGACCCTACCTCCGTTATCCTGTTGCTAGGTACCCAGGCCCTACCCCCGTTGCCGTGGTAACCAGACCCTACCCCGGTTCCCCGTTGCCGTGGTACCCACCTGCTTCATCTCCTGGGGCGTGTACATCAGCGTGCGGATGATCATGACCCGGTCCAGCAGGTCCAGCGGGATGCCGTGAGGGGAGCTGATGTCATCCGTCCCTCTGGAAGGAGGAGACCCGGGGACCACCGGGAGACACGGTTAACACACAACGCAGAGCAAGACCTCCTCCTACCTGCAGTGTGTCCTCTGAGGCTGCAGTTATCTCACACACCAAAGTGTCTCATTATATATAGATAGATAGATGGGTATCATCAGAACCCCTCTGTACTGAATGGATTTTGAATAAAAAAATGTATCCCAAAGGAATCCAGAGATGGCGAGAGATCCAGGCTCCTAACACCGACGGCTCCCCAGACCTGGGGAACCCACGGAGCCCCGAGACAGTGATCGGTCAACAGCATGGCCAGGCTCTGACCTGATGAGGCAGTTGCCCCGGTTGGAGGCGAACACCACGATGGGGGCGATGGCGCTCTCCAGGGCGCGGTGGAGGTAGGTGAAGCACTCGATGTCCAGCATGTGGACCTCGTCGATGAACAGCACGCCGGGGACCAGCTCGGCCACGCCCTGGTCGATGTAGCGGTTCACTACCTTGTTGATCTCCGTCCGCAGCTTGTCTGAGGAGGAGGAGCAGGGGGGGGGGTGAGAGGAGGAGCAGGGGGAGTGAGGAGGAGCAGGTGACTGATAGGAGGAGCAGGGGGACTACTGAGAGGAGGAGGAGCAGGGAGAAAGAGGAGAAGGGAGACTGAGAGGAGGTCCGTCAACACGCTCTCTGCCTACCTGTGATCTCCGTCTTCTTGGGCTTCATCAGCTGGCCCATCATGGAGAGGATGTCCTGGCCCCCCTGGGGAGGGACAGAGCAGGTCAGACACAGTGGGGGGGGGGGGGCTTCCAAAACACACGTCCCACAGGATCGTGTTTGTATGATGTGAACATTTAGAAGATAAGGGAAGTGAAGCCCTGTTCCTGACGGCGTACCTGGGGGCGGGCGTTGGCCACGTCCAGGTCCTGCAGGGTCACGTCCTGGATGATCTCTTTCTTCTTGTGGACGTCCCCCTTGGGCAGCGGCACATACTCCTCCGCCTCCAGGTCGAACTCCGTGGCGAAGGTGTCGCAGCGACCTTGTCTCTGCGGACACAGAGGGAGGGGTTAAGGCGGGCAGGGGGAGGTCGTTGAGGATTAGGGGGATTAAAACCAACAGAGCAGGTGTGTGGTTGAAGTCTCCGGGCGCACGGCCGGGGACGAGAGAGAAGGGGACGAGGACGGGGTTGCTGAGACGCCTGTCAGCAGGAACAAATATGGTGTCCCACTCCACCCAGGGCCACACAACGCATGCTGCAGCCCTGGCCCCGCCCCTATGCCCCCCCCCCCCCCTGTCTCTCTGGCCCACCTGGGCTGATTAAAAGCTCCTGTCAACGCGCTCTGTCAGCACGGGGCCTGGGTTGGAACCGACACAAGGAGAGATGAGGGGATAAGGGGCTGAGGAATGAGAGGCTCCAGCGGACCGAAGAGATGAAGCCTTCAGCAGCGATGAAGAGGAGGAGGAGAGCAACGAGGAGCTCTCTCCACCGGGAGCCTTTCTAAGGACTTGTTGTGACCGGTGGTGTGGCTCCAAAACAGTCCTCTAGTGTTGGTTTTCCCAGACGAGTGAGGTACCTTGACTGCCCCGCTGTTGGCCTCGATGTAGATGACGTCCCCCACCTCCACTCTCTCCTTCTGCAGGCTCTCGTAGATACTGGGGTCCAGCTGAGGGGGAGACAGAGCTGTGAGAGACCTGGACCGCCCCCTGCTGGCCGGAGGAGGGACCCCGGGTCAGCGCCTCACCTTCAGCTGCTTGGTGCCCTTGCCCGTCTTCAGGCCGATGACCACGTGGCTGATGGTCTTCCCGTAGCCCCCCATCGGGTTCTCCGTCTCGCAGGGGGTCAGCTCCGTCACCTCCCCCTCGTACACCTCCTTGGTCTCCTTGATCCGCAGACCTGGGGGGGGGGGGGGCACAGAACAGGGGGGGGGTCAGGGGGGCAACAAGGTGGTACGACTCACACAAGCTGACCTTCACATTCCTGCACCATAGACTTCAAATGGAAGAATGGGACTTCATGCCCAGTGCAGCAACACACACACACACACCTCTCTATGTAAGCTGACCCTTGGTGCGTGCGTACAGGTGGCTGATCTCGCCCGCTGGGGAACACAGAGGCACACTTGTAGCCCAGTGTCATGGAGCCCTTGTCCAGTCTGTGACGACGGATGCCGAATCGGCATCCACCCCCCCACCCCCCCCCCCCACACACACTAATTTCTGCTCTGCCTCCGCCTCTCTCTCCCCATCCTGGCTCCAGTACCCCCTCCCGCTGTGTGGAGCGACTGTGCTGCCGACGACCTCCTCCACGTCACCAGAGAACCATTTCCTCCCCTGTGACAGCTAGCGTCAGCGATCCACACAAAGCCCCTTCCCTGCAGCATCTAAAGCCTTCCTCTGCTGTCAACAGCGCCCGGCCTCTCGGCTCCGTGGGGGGGCGGGGCACCTAGCCTGGTCCGTCAGGGAATTCTTTAAGGTCCCATATTATACCACCAGGTTTGAGTGTGATTAGCCACTAAAAGCCGATTTGAAAATCCGCCTCTTCCTGTGTTTTAGTGACATCACAAGTGGGCGTGTCAACCGAAATATGTGCTGGATAGGTCGGCCTAGCAGCCTACCCAGTGGACTGTAGCAAACGTTGCTCATCTGTCCGTCACCCACATCTAGGTGGACACGCCCACTTGTGATGTCACTAAAACACAGGAAGAGGCAGAATTTCCAAAGCGGCTTTTAACGGCTAATCACACCTGGTGGTATAATATGTCCCCTATTAGAGACAGAGGGGGCCTGCGCCCTGCCTGGGAGAGAGGTAAAGGTACGGTTCTCTTTGAACTGACGACCCACCGATGGCTCTCCTGAAGTTCTCCATCAGAACCTCTGTCTTCTTGATCTCGGTGGAGTAGACCTCGCTGCCCACCATGGGGCAGAAGGGCACCTTGTTGCCCAGCTCCTGCGCCATCGCCAGGGCCAGGGCGGTCTGGAGACACACGGAGAGCACACTTTAGACATCACCTTCCCTTTGCAGTCGAGAGACTCTACAAATAAGTCGCTGAACGTCATTTCATTTAGAGATGATATTTCTGCAGCAATGAGGATGTTGTGCTGAGGGGTCAGAGAAACATCTAGCGTACCTTTCCAGTTCCGGGCGGTCCGGCCAGTAGAACCGCCCTCCCCGCCATCTTCTTAGAGCGGATCAGGTCCACGATGATGCCACATGCCTTCAGAGTCAAAACACGGCAGGTTAACAGAGAATGGAACCGGATAGGGCACCGAAAATTGTACGTCCTTAACAGGAACATCTTTAACTATTCAAAATAATGACACGCATCATTTTTGCACACGGCTTGTTGATTATAATTTGTTTTTAGAACAACAAGCTGCTTGGTTATTATAATCATATTATCAGGACGTCTGAGAGGTTATACTGGCGGTCTACTGGCCCACCGGCACGTCCTATAATGATTAGTAGTACAGTACAGTTCAGTAGTGTTATCAGACCTCTCTAGCGGCCTCCTGGCCCACCAGCCCGTCCTATAATTTATAATATAATATAACCTCTCAGTATAGTATAGTATAACCTCTCAGTATAGTTTAGTATAGTTTAACTTCTCTGGCGGACTCCTGGCCCACCAGCCCGTCCTATAATGATTAGTATAGTATAATAAAGTGTAGTGTATTATAGCATGGTACCAGTACCTCTCTAGCGGCCTCCTGGCCAACCAGCCCATGGGCCGCGGCACCCCCGCGGGCCGCTCCCGCCTCGTCCAGACCCAGGCCCTTCACGTGGCTGTGGACCGCGACACGCGCGGTTTTCGTGGTGCTCTTCACCTCCTCGATCTTCATGGTGGATCCTTGAGAGGATGAGACTCTCAGAAAACAGTAAAGGCTCAAATAAAGCACCGAACGAGCCGCTGGGTTCGGTTTGTATGGTTCTCTTCTCAAGTCACAACACTGAGAACTGCGTCTCCATGCGGGTTACTATGGGAGGGAGCGGAAGTACTGCCTACTGGCCAGTGTTGCCAGATGTGTAATACTTCGCGCTGCAGCCAGTGTTTGCAGATTGGGAGGCAAATCTGGCCCAATCTGGCAACACTACTACTGGCTTCGCCTAAAGAATAGATTGGACCGTTCTGCCGAGCAGGGCCCCATTGATTGGCTCGCATTTCTGCCCGTCACTATTTGCTTCCGGTGTGGTTTCGATTGCATTGTCGTAGCAGAAACGATTGAATCCATTCTCGAGTATTTCTAAACAAACATGATCAAATAAAACAACCCCAAAAATGAATAATCTCAATTTACAACAGTGAATGGTTATTTCGTGCCTCATTGTGTATTCTAAGTGGTCCTTTGTTTCGCCTTTTATTTATTCGAATGTATTAATCAAAGGTTCCGGTTGCGTATGTTGCAGATCGGACTGTGTTGACACCCAGGAAAAGGTTCATGCAAAGTAAACGGCCATCTGTGTTTTTGTTATTCAGCACGCTATCCCGAATTTAACTCACATCAACATGTCAACATGACAGTGGTAGAAGGCAGTATCATGAATGTCAACACATAAGAGGTTGAGGTGGAAAGAAAAACGTGAACGTCCTTCGAACCGTTCAGCTCAAAGTTTAGTCTGAACTGCTCTAGGACCAGAAGAGTGACAGTGGCGGGATGACGGCCCCGAGTGACAGCCTGAGTGACAGCCGCGTCAAGACGCTGAACTTCAACGTGGGGGTGCTGGGCCATGTGGACAGCGGCAAGACGTCGCTGGCCCGAGCCCTGAGCAGCATCGCCTCCACGGCCGCATTCGACAAGAACCCGCAGTCCCGGGAGAGAGGCGTCACCCTGGACCTGGGGTTCTCCTCCTTCACGGTGCCCCTCCCGGACCACCTGCGGGTGCCCGGAGACCAGAACGACCAGTGCGACAGTCTCCAGTTCACCCTGGTGGACTGCCCCGGGCACGCCTCGCTGATCCGCACCATCATCGGAGGTGAGGAGGAGGGAGGCAGGGGTACGCAGACCCGAGGTCTGTGTCTGGACTACTTGTTGTGTGAGCTGGGCGAGAGAGTCTGAATATAGGTTAATATTATAGATGTATTTGATGATCTTTAAATCCAAAAACCACCTTGTCGCATTGTTTCTGTCCAGCAGAGGGAGCGGTCGGTTAAAGTCCCTCCACCAAAAGGCATCGCAGTTGTTTTGGAGAAGAAAAAGTAATATTCAATGAATGAATTCGATGAATGAATTCCAAACGAAATGAAATGATATTGAATTTCAAGATAACAAGATGTTTTGTTATTTTACGTTGCGTATTCACCTCAGCATGCCGCTGAGGACTGAGGTCAGCTCCGTTCTCTTGGCCCACAGGGGAACTCGTTCTTTACAGCGGGCGGCGTTAGTAAGAGCAACAGCATCAGGGCTGGAGAGCTCATGAAAACGATACGGATAAAAAGATTGCAGTGGTGGGCCAGTGGTTAGTTTGATATTGTTTTATTTCTCTCTCACGCACACACGCATTATGGCTCACTGGCCATAATGAAAGAGATCTGGTCTGTTAACCCGGCCTGAGCCGGTTCCCGGTGCAGTGCACATGCTGTGGATTAGGGGGAGGGGGGGGGGGGGGAGTCGTGGAGCTTCCCCTCCCGTCCCCAGTGACAGGCGCACAGGAAGGCCGGGGAGCCAAGGAGAGAGGGAAGAGGGGAGCACAGGAAAGGGAGGCTGCCAAAGGCAGGGAAAGAAAAGAAGGCAAGAGGAAAGACAACCAAGTGAGCAGGATCTCTGATTTCAGCCCTCCAGCCCTGCTGTCTCCCCCTCTCCGACACCCCCACCCCTACGTCTCCCCTCTTGTTCTGTTATTTTTGGGGTAGCTGTCTGAATTTGTTTATTTTTTTTCACCGTTGTCAACCCCTCAGCCGTTACGTCGCTGAACTGGAGTCGTAGAGGTTTCCTACTCAGACTGTTTTGAATTACTTTAAACATCCTATTCGCTTATTTGATGGGTCACACACACACACACACACACACACACACACACACACACACACACACACACACACACACACACACACACCCTGAGTGGAGGGATAGTTCAGCACTGCGCTGTGTCCAGGGGCCCAGATCATCGACCTGATGGTGCTTGTGGTGGACGTGGTGAAGGGGCTCCAGACGCAGACGGCCGAGTGCCTGCTGATCGGAGAGCTCACCTGCCCCCGCATGGTGGTGGTCCTCAACAAGACCGACCTGCTGCCGCCCGCCAAGAGGCAGAGCGCCATCGACAAGATGACCAAGAGGCTGCAGAAGACCCTGGAGAACACCAGGTACGCTGGGTCTGGATGAGGTCCAGGTCTGGGGGCCCGGGTCTGGTCCTGGTGGCTCCCAGGGGCCCGATTGCTCTGAGATTGATCTGGTTGTGGCTGCACTGCGTCATCATTGGCTGCTGTTCTGGATTAAAACGTTCAGGTTTTTAAGACCCATTTCTGTGGTCTTTTATTTGAAGTCTTGAATGGTTTTGTTGTTGGTGAAAGCTGACGTCGTCCATGCTCTCTTCCCTCTTAGATTCAAGGACTGTCCAGTGATCGCTGTCGCAGTGAAGCCTGGAGGCCCAGACGCCCCCGACACAGACGAACCCCAGGGCGTCCCGGAGCTGATGGAGGTAAGCTAACCTAGAGCTGCTGTAGGTCAAAGACCTCACACCTAGAGCTGCTATAGGTCAGAGACCTCACACCTAGAGCTGCTATAGGTCAGAGACCTCACACCTAGAGCTGCTATAGGTCAGAGACCTCACACCTAGAGCTGCTATAGGTCAGAGACCTCACACCTAGAGCTGCTGCTATAGGTCAGAGACCTCACACCTAGAGCTACTGCTATAGGTCAGAGACCTTACACATAGAGCTGCTATAGGTCTGAGAACTCCCAACTAAAGCTAGAGGGAAGCTAACCTAGAGCTGCTATAGCTAGAGCTGCTAGATGATGAGGACGGGTCTAATATACTGTAGGACTTTATTTAATGTCATGGAAAGCATTTAATTTTCCACCCTAGCGCTGAAGCACTCATTTTTCATTAGCTCTTAGCTCATTTCCTGTCCTCGGGGTGTGAATGATTCACGGCAGGGGTGAGCAGACCAGGAGACACCATGTCTTGGGGGAGGGAAAGACATGTATGTGTCTGTGTTCTGTTTGGAGTTCATGGACTCGTGGACAGACTCCTGGACAGACAGACCCAACGGCAGCTGGATGTGCTTTTCATTAGCGAAGCTGTTCTGGTGTCTCGGTTCATGTTTGTTCACTCAGGACTCCACAGACCAGCAGTGACCCCGTCTCACTGCATCTCTCTCTCTCTGTCTCTCTGTCTCTCTCTCTGTCTGTCTGTGTGTCTGTGTGTCTGTCTCTCTCTCTGTCTCTCTCTCTCTCTCTCTCTCTCTCTCTCTCTCTCTCTCTCTCTCTCTCTCTCTCTCTCTCTCTCTCTCTCTCTCTCTCTCTCTCTCTCTCTCAGCTGTTGAAGACCCAGTCCTACCGGCCTGACAGAGACCCCCAGGGCCCCCTGCTGATGGCGGTGGACCACTGCTTCTCCATCCGGGGCCAGGGGACGGTCATGACCGGGACCATCCTGCAGGGGGCGCTGGCGGTCAACGACACCGTGGAGATCCCCACCCTGAAGGTAGGCTGGGACGGGCCGCCCCGCCGCGAGACGGGCCCTCACGGAGCAGGAGACGGGGGAAGTTCACAAGTTGAAAGGAATAGTGTGGGGGTAGAGGATGTGTCGGTGTGTGTTCATGGGGAGGATAAGGAGGACCTGGGTGGATTGGCAGAACGGGAGCCGTTTAATGTAGACCAGATGCAGACGGACGCTCGCTCGCTCGCTCGCAGGCTGCAGGCGGCCGGCGCAGCGCTAGTCTCTGTCATCTTCATATGCACCACTAGGTGGCAGCAGAGGCCTTACAGAAACCTGCCAAAAAGCCTATTTTTCACAACGGCGTGACTAATATTTGATGTTTGTTTGTTTGATTGGATGATTAAGCGAAACATCCAGAACAATACAAGCTTTGTAATGCAAACAATAATAATTAGTCTTGAACAACATATCAAATTTATATTGCTTGAAAGGACAACTAAAACATCTTCCGCTACTCAAGGCTGTATTTTAAATGATCTTTCATAGATATGTGGTCAAAATTATATTATAGGTTGCAGTAACTAAGTTACTAGAATAAATATATACACAATGTAACAACAAACAAGTTGCATTCATATTTATTTAGCTTGCTTTGCTAATCTGTGAAACAATAATTTATTTGTACTAATGTGGCAGAAGAATGATGATTACGTCATGAATACACATCCATGATATCCTTCATATAAAAAAAAAATCTTCAGACTTTAGGTTACAGGCGAGTTGAAATCAGACCAAATAAACTCAGACGTAAAATATCACTAATATTATCAGTGGTAAATCGGGGCCTTTTAGTAGAGGCTTTTATCCAAAGCGACTCACAATAATTAAATGTGTCAGAAGAAAGAGAAACAACAATATATCGATGTCGGTACAGTAATGATGTTCATAGAACATCAACATCATAAAACATCAACATAGTTAGCGCCAAGCACTAACCATTTATAGGTTAACCTATTCCCTGTGTGTACAACAAAGGCAGCTAGGATAAGCAGCTACACCATGCTAAGTACGGTTTTTAAGTGCCAGGACGTAAATCATACAACAAGTGCGTGTGTTGGGTGTGGGGGGGGAGGCTGTGCTGAGTCCAGGTGAACTCTGAACAGGTGAGTCTTGCTTCCGGCCTGCCGCCTAAGACAGTGGCCCTGTGTGTGTGCCCCCCCCCAGGTCACCAAGAAGGTGAAGTCCATGCAGATGTTCCGCACGCCGGTGTCCCGGGCGATGCAGGGCGACCGGGTGGGCGTGTGCGTGACGCAGTTCGACCCCAAGCTGCTGGAGCGCGGCGTGGTCTGCACGCCGGGGTCGCTGCGCTCGCTGCACGCCGGCCTCATCTCCGCCCGCAAGATCGGCTACTTCAAGGGCGCCCTCGCCACCCGCGCCAAGTTCCACGTCACCGTGGGCCACGACACCGTCATGGCCAAGGTCACCTTCTTCGGCCTGCCGAGCCCCGCCCCCGGCGCCGGCCCCGCCCCTCTGGACGCGCCCTTCAGCTTCGACAGGGAGTACCTGTACCAGGAGAGCTACGTGGAGGGGCCGGGCGGGGGCGCGCCGGACCCCGAGCAGTGGGCCCTGCTGGAGTTCGAGCGGACGGTGACGTGCCCCGCGCTCTGCCTCGTGATCGGCTCCAAGCTGGACACGGACATCCACGCCAACGCCTGCCGGCTGGCCTTCCAGGGGCGCCTGCTGGAGGGCTTCCAGGACAAGGCCTACGGGGAGAGCGCCCTGCCGCGGCTGCGCATCGCCAAGATGAAGCACAAGGAGGGCCAGGTGGAGAGGGTGAGTGGGGCCCGATCACTCTCATGGACTGATTTTATACAGCGCTTTTCTAACCAGCGGCCGCTCAAAGCGTTTTGCAATATTGCCTAACATTCACCCATCCATGCACACGTTCACCCATCCATGCACACATACGGGCTTTGACTTTTGCCCAAAAATCATATTCGAAGTTTGTTTGTTTATTAATATTAATATTTGAATATATTCGAATATTTATTAATAATATTTTGACCATTAAATGCCTTCAGTAAGACCTGGGCTGAATCTGAATACTTAGTACATACTATTTCTGTTCAGTGTCTACTACTTGACCGTACTACACTTGACAGTGCGGTCTACAGCTATGCGTAGAACGCCTCCGAACGCTTCCGAAAAAAACGCAGAAACTCTACCGGATGTTTGGAGATGACGTATCTCCCCTCAGATGCCGGCAAAATTACCTTGATAAGTTACCTGTTTTCCGTCTTGTCATCAATGCTATTAAATTAAAAATGTCTCTTTTTACTTAATTAGTTACCTTACTTTTTTACTCTTTTTAATGTCTCTTTTCAATGTCTCTTTTCTTCGCCGCTTTCTACGACGTCTTTCTAAGCCGCTGTTGGTAGTGTCGGGTCTCTCTTCTTCGTTCGTTACCAGACTCCGGTTGCATTGTGGGATAGCGTAGTGACCTACCGTTGTATACTGTGGCGGTAGTAGTAGTACCTATTCGGAAACGTTTTCCGTACTACACAATGCGTACTGAGCATTCGGACGCGCTATATTTGTGGCGTACTACAAAATGCATACTATAAGTATGAGTATTCTGATTCAGCCCTGGATTGGGCTTTGCGAGGTTTGTTTACCGGCGTTGCTATGGTTACCGGTCTTGCGTGTTCCAACGGTTTATTAGGTTTCTAATAAATCGCTGTCTAATCAATACTTCATTCACTGCCTATTCCGTGGTCATTACAATATTATGAGTAGACTGCGTCGGGTTCTCCGACGTCTCTTCCTCTTGGCTTGCCCATAACGGGTTCGAATTTTGATTTATTTTTTGATATTCGAATTATATTCAAATCACGAAGTTCGGAGTCAAAGCCCTAGCACACATTCACCCATTCACACACCGACGGCGGTGTCAGCCATGCTAGAGGACAGCCAGCTCCTCGGGAGCCGTTAGGGCGAGGCGCCTTGCTCAGGGACACCTCGACACTCGGGGATCGAACCAGCAGCCTTCCGGTGACCAGCCAACCCGCTCTTCCTCCCGGGCCACGTGCCGTCCCTGTGCGGGGCTTCAGTGGAGCCCGCTCCGCGCCTCACCTCGTCCTGAACCTGTGAGCCGACTCTCTGGCGTCTCCTCTGCGTGTTTCCCCCCCCGTCTCGTCGACGTCTCCTCTGTGCTGGTGTCATTGTCCCCGCCGGGATGTTGTTCATTCACAGCGTCGGTGTAGCGTGGCCCTGCGTCGTGGCCCCCATGGCTCGGTGTCACAAAGCATGCAAACACCGTCGACCACAATGCACGTGCAGCGCCGGTTGGCCATGTTGGAAGTGTGTGTTTGTGTGTGTGTGTGTGCCTGCGTGACTCCCCGGGTTGTGTCTGGCGGTTGTGTGCTGGCGTTGTTTGGACACACCTGAGCGGCACAGGAATCTCCCCAGGGCCCCGCGGGCCTAGTGCCCCCTCCCCCCCTTCGCTTTGTTTTTTTTGCACATTATCGGTCTACTGGCATCCAGGTTAGTTAGCGCCGGTGATCAGAGTTTTTCACCCCACGTCTCGTCCAGGCTCAGGGTACAGTTAGGTGTGTGTGTGTGTGTGTGCTTGTCTGCGTGTGTGCCCCACCTCCCTGGTGTCTGGGGGTCACCAAGGGGGGGGGGCTAGGTCAAGTGTGGGAGCAGGCTCCTGGCGGCAACACTTGAGGCCGCTGACAGCTCCAGTCAGCGGCCCGTCTGTACGCGGGTGAGAGGTCAGGGCGGGGCCACGCTGGCCACGCCCCCCTCCCCCCGCCCCCTCCCCCCGCCACCCGGCCCAGGGAAAACACATTCAGCTTCAGCATTTCCTTCCTTACGCACAACATAACTGACATAGCTGAGATAGAAGGCCTCACCAGACACGCCCTCTCTCGGCTCTCTGCTAACGCCGCATTCTTCACCCGCTCAGACGCTTGTGTTTTGTTCAGTTCTCTAATCTGCTCATCAGACCAATTGGGGCCAGGGGCCAAACGTTCACCTGGGGCCCAACGTTCACCTGGGGCCCAACGTTCACCTGGGGCCCAACGTTCACCTGGGGCCCAACGTTCACCTGGGGCCCAACGTTCACCTGGGGCCCAACGTTCACCTGGGGCCCAACGTTCACCTGGGGCCCAACGTTCACCTGGGGCCCAACGTTCACCTGGGGCCCAACGTTCACCTGGGGCCAAACGTTCACCTGGGAGAGGGGTGAGGGACAGAGATGGGTGAGGGACATGGAGATGGGGGATGGGTGTGGGACAGAGAAGGGTGAGGGACATAGAGAGGGGTGAGGGACATAGAGAGGGGTGAGGGACATGGGGATGGGGAAGGGAGATACCATAGCACGATGTAGGATAGATGAGGGGGGAGGGGGGTGAGAGACGGACGTTTCGAAGGCTGCAGGCCTGGTGCCTGTTGGGGCGCGGTGAGGGCCTTTCGAGGATGGGGGAACAGGGTCAGGCCCTCATGCTGTCATGGCAACACGCCGTCAGGGGAACACACTGGCGGTTGAGACCGGTGTGAGAACGCGGTTCGATCACTGGCGCTTGAGGGAAACGGGCGCAGCGAGAAGCTCCGGTTCTAAAACGTTGTCCTCTGTTAATCCTGAGGCCCCTCCCCTGTGTCAGGTGACCGACGACTACACCGTGATTGGCCGCAGCCTGTTCAAGAAGGAGACCAACATGCAGCTCTTCGTGGGCCTGAAGGTGGCGCTGTCCACGGGCGAGGCCGGCGTCATCGAGGGCGGCTTCGGGCAGAGCGGGAAGTACAAGATCAGGGTGGCAGGTAGGCCCCAAAGACCCTCTACACACCTGGTCCACAACAGGTTTATACCTATTGACACCTATTGACAAGGTCCACATCAGGTTTACACCAGGTCCACACCTGTTTAACACCCGGTCCACACCTGTTTAACACCCGGTCCACACCTGTTTAACACCCGGTCCACACCTGTTTAACACCCGGTCCACACCTGTTTAACAACCGGTCCACACCTGTTTAACAACCGGTCCACACCTGTTTAACAACCGGTCCACACCTGTTTAACAACCGGTCCACACCTGTGTAACAACCGGGCCACACCTGTTTAACACCAGGTTAACACCATGTCCACACCTGGTTTACACCAGGTGGAATATCGGTGTGGGAGAACTAAAGTGTATTGAGTAGAAGTATTTGATAAGGGAGTGGAGTTGGGGGTGATTTAACACACACACACACACACACACACACACACACACACACACACACACACACACACACACACACACACACACCGGGCGTGTGGTGTTGTGGGTTTCCGAGGGTTCAGGATGTGGTCTGCCCGAGACCCCGGCCACATTCCCAGGGTACCTCTGGGGACCCCTGGGGTTCCGGGGGAAGTCTGCTCCCTGTTTATTTTACCTTGTGTCGCTCCGGCCCAGGGCTCCTGCGGAGAGGGCAGGGAAAGGAAAGCACCAGGGAGGAGAAGCTCACACACACACACCTCCATAAAACATGCACATGCCTCACCTCACAGACCTGCATAACACACACGCACGCACCGTCGCACACACAGTCGCACACACAGTCGCACACACAGTCGCACACTCTTACACACGCTCACATACGCACACACAGCCTTTATTATTATTATTGTAATGAAAGCTTCCCTTGTATCTTGCGGTGCTATGAGCCGGCGTGTGTGTGTGTGTGTGTGTGCGTGCCGCCGTGTGTGTTTTGTGTGTGTGTGTGTGTGTGTGTGGTTGTGTGCGTGCCGGCGTGTGCGCCCTGCGTGTTCCTGAGAGCAGCGTATCTCTGAGATGCTAGTCAGCAGATCGCAGATAACGAGGGCAGAGATTTCTGCTGCCCAGCGACCGTGACGGCATCTCGTCGGCGTAACCATAACAACCTGATGTACGGCGCCGTTCTGCACCCGGGTCAGACGGCCACGGGAGGGGGGGGGGGGGGGGGGAAGACACGGGGGGGGGGGGGAAGACACGTGGCGTGGGACATGGGACGTGCGGAGCGACATACGTGTGTAAACAAACACCCTGGGTGCGCTCCGAGGTTGGCTGATCATCACCGCTGATTGTCTCCGGGTGGCGTCTGATAACGGCCAGCAGAGCGCCCAGAGGAGCCACGAGACCCCCGCAGCCGTGAGCGTCAGACCTACGGGGGAGAAAAGCGTTGCCATGGAGATTACTCCACAAATGAGGAGCGAGGTGCCTTGCTCAGAGGCCTCATGAGGCCACGCCCCAGTCAGCAGCAGTAGGAGGAGGAAGAGGAAGAGGAGGAGTCCTCTCAGGTCACCACTGGCACTACTGTGTTGAGTACAGGCCGGTCACGGCCCCTATCGCTGGACTAGTGACCCCAGTATGGACGCTGTCAGCAGGTCATTATAGAGGCACGGGGGGGGGAATGGAACCAGCACCCTCCTCCGTCTCACAGCTAACGCGCCCTTTTTTATTTTGTCTCCAGAGGGCCTGCGTGCAGACACCAAACAGCTGCTGGGCTCCGGCTCTAAGAAGAAGGGGAAAGGAGGCGGGAAGGCGGAGCCAGGGCAGGAGGAGGAGCCCAGAGCCGAGTCCCATCCCGTCAGCATCCACCTGCACTTCAAGAGATACGTCTTCGACCCCCACAAGAAGATGGTTCAATCCTGAGCTCCAGCATCACGGCGTGTTGTTGATCCAGGTGACATCCAGGGTAACTACAGGTGACCCCCAGGTGACCTCCAGGTGACCCCCAGGTGACCTCCAGGTGACCTCCCGGTGACCTTCAGGTGACGGGTTTCTATGAATGGAGGACTGAGGGATGGAGACAGAAAGTATTGATTATATTCAGGGAGTCACAATCATGCGTCAGAATCAACGACGACACTGCTTAGTTCTTTCTTCTTTTGATAATTACAAATCGTGTCTCTATTTTCCACCGTGACCGAATATGACCCCCTCACCTGAAGAGTGTCCGAGTCCTGGTTCCTCTGAGGCCTCCATCAACATCAGGATAGGAAGGGGTTTGGAAACCAGCGTTTCTTGGTGAAGGCACGGATCTGTCTATCGCTCTCATGAACTTTAGGGGTTTTCAAATGCATACGTTTTCCTTTTGGAAGTAGACTCGTGTTTTTTTTAATTTTCCTGATGCCGCATTCTACTTTTTGCTCTCGCTGTTGATTTGAAAATCATGTGCATTACATCAACCTATGAAGAACAGCCTGTATTTTCTTCTGTTTCCATGTAAGTGTCCCTTCTGTGCGAATATAGGTTCACAATAAATTACATTTGAATAAAATACACAATAAATTCACAAAATGTGACTTTAAACCAAAATAACTTAAGACTATTAATACATCATCATGTAACATTAGTTAAGTAATACTGTTGTTACTAATCCTCCATTCCCTGGTTTACTGGTAACCTGCTGAATTACCAGTCCAACCGAACCCTTTGTTCCTGAAGCCTTATCTGTACCATGTTCTCCTCATGATTATGATGTTGCCATCGCCCACCGTAACACTTGAACCAACCCTTCACCAGCGGCCCAGCCTTTTTCCCAGTGGCTTCCCAGTAGGCCCGGTGTGTTTACAGTGGGGGGTGTCAGCAGTCCCAGTGGACCGGGCGGTATCTGACCAGGGATCTGTGGAGATTGGAGAAGGGGGAGGCAGGAGAGAGACGGGGGAGAGAGTCAGGGGAGGCGGGGGAGAGAGAAGGGGGAGGCGGGGGAGAGAGAAGGGGGAGGCGGGGGAGACAGAAGGGGGAGGCGGGGGAGAGAGTCAGGACACTGGTAAGATTGTTCCTGAGTGACAGTTCCTTTAGTCTTATCTCTCTCGGTTCCTCTTATAGGAAACAAATCTCCTGCTCTTTCTTTTTTGTAGCGCCATCTTTATCTGACTCCCCCCCCACCCCCCCCCCCCCCCCCCGCTTGGCGTCCAGTTCCCTCGTCATGTTTCCTCCCGTTCTGTCTCCTCCATCTTGTGTATCTCACAGCTGGTTGCGTTCCTTCTAGCGTCCCGCGTTGGATGTAGCTCTCCGTTTCACTTGAAGAACGCTGCCGTTCAGAAACAAAAAGCGAAACACTAATTCCAAATCCATTTCTTATTTGTATTGTGTCTCATCAAAACCTTGTGTACCGTTCAGAGATCTTCCTGGTCAAAGGAGAGGCATCATAAGCCCACCGAGGAGGAGTATGTGTTATGATTAGCAACAACGCTCCGTTTTACAGCAACAGATGAATGTGAGAGGATGAATGAGCAGGAGGGGCGAGGATCGCTCTAAATCCGCTCTGTGTGGGGAGAGATCCTCCCCCCCAAACAATACCTCTTAACACGCATGCTAATCCTGTTGGCCTGCGGTTGAAGCGGTTATGCTGTAGGCACGCTGTGTGTGTGTGTGTGTGTGTGTGTGTGTGTGTGTGTGTGTGTGTGTGTGTGTGTGTGTGTGTGTGTGTGTGTGTGTGTGTGTGTGTGTGTGTGTGTGTGTGTGTGTGTGTGTGTGTGTGTGTGTGCATGCCACTGTTTGTGTCTGTGTGCATGCTTTATAATCTGCTATTAGAGACGCATGTTATTGTGCAGACAGAGAGAGACTGGCAGTCTACTGGGGAGGGGGGGGGGGGGGGGTAGGGAGAAACTGGCTGTCTAGTGGGAGAGACGGAGAGATACTGGAGGTGAACTGGGAGAGAGACAGAGAGAGACTGGAGGTCTACTGGGAGAGACGGAGAGAGACCGGGAGTGCTACTGGGAGAAAGCTCTTTCACAGGCTCCCAGTTTGCTTCCAGTACCCTGAGAAGAGACTGAGGGACCCAAAGACTCACTCCCGGTCAGGCTATGATTACAATACCGTCACATTATTTCAAACTGGTTGTTTTTTCATTCATATTCTTACTTGTCTACTAGCTCGTCTACTAACTAGTCCACCTCATCTGAGATCACGTCCTATTGGATCACTGACTCCAGGTCAGCTCAGGGTGAACTCTTCAGGTCAACTCTTGAGCACCCACATGTTTATAGATCAGTAATGAGCAGAGCTGCTCCTGGATCAGAGACCAAGCCAGAGTCTGGTGTGCAGAGCAGTGGTGAAGGACTCGTTGGCGACGCAGGCACCACACGGCGGGTAACGCTCTGAGAGACGAGGCGAGGCGGGAGAGAGAGAGATTAAAAAAGAGCAATTAGGAGCCGTCCTCTGATAAACAGCTGTGCTGTTAATTAACTATTTTACTAGTGGCGATGCCGCTAACGTGCCTCCCTCAACTCCTCCTCCCTCCCCCCTCAACTCCCCCTCCCTCCCCCCCTCAACTCACCCCTCCTTCCTCCTTCAACTCCCCCTCCCTCCCCCCCTCAACTCACCCCTCCCTTAACTCGGCCCTCCCTCCTCCCTCAACTCACCCCTCCCTCAACTTATCCCTCCTCCCCCCTCAACTCCCCCCTCCCTTAACTCATCCCTCCTTGCCCCTCAACTCAGCCCTCCCTCCCCCCTCGAATCACCCCTTTCTCCCCCTCAACTCACTCCTCCCTCCCCTCCCCTCTCCTGGTTTGATGTCCACTTGGAGCAGCAGGAGCTGCCCGTTAGCTCTGGTTCTTGGCTCCGTAATGGTTCCGCTGTGGTTGCGTTGAGGCGAGCAGAACCAGCGACAGATGGCTGGTACCAGTGGCTCCATGGTGGTTCTGCTGTTGTTGGGTTGAAACCAGCGGAAACCAACGTCAGGCTGCTGGTACCAGGGCTGGTCTGTGGCTGACGGAGAGAGCGTTTTAATTTGGTTTGATAAGAGGAAGGCTTCTCATCCTGATGAAACAGAAAAGGCTCCATTGTGCTGATGAGCAAGGCCCAGATAACGATCTGGTAGCTATCTCTATTTCCTTCTCCCCTTCTAGTGAATGGAATTAGCAGGGGTTAACGCAGAACTCATTAACGCCGTGGCCGCCTCCCGCAGTCGCTGCTCCACGCATTCCTCTTTGTCTCTGCTTCTCTTTCATTCTTTAGATTCAGTTTTTAAAGTTTACATCAGCTTCTCTTCTGACTTCCTGGTTTGACTGTTTGGTTGGGAATGCACCTCGTTGCGTGTGATCTTCCTTCTCCTGCATAATTAACGTGCCGTAACAATAAAAGCCTTTATGACTGGAGTAACACATCAGGAACACGCATGAACAGAAATATTAAGAAGAAGACATTTTAATGTGCTTAATTACTCATATTTTATGCAATACAATTATTGAATTTAAGTAATTAAAATGAAATTAATAAAAATATAAAAATATATATAATGAAAGGAATACAATGAAATGAAATTGGGAAGATAACATTTGAACCGCTGGAACCGATGTGATGAGAATCTCAGTTAATTGCGTCGTAATGAAGGACGCTGGCTCACTTTGAAAATGAAATAATAAATTAAGTTACACAAGGAACTCAAACAAAACTGAATTTACCTCAGTTAGCATTTCATTCAATGTGTCAAAATGTATCATTCAATTTCGACTAATGAGTAAGAATAATGAATAAATTGTTAAATATAGGAATAAAAAGAAAAAATAAAGAGCGGAAAAGATTTGAAGAAAGACAATTTCTTGCCGTTTAAGCGTTCTCCTTTTTTGTTGACTTTGCATATTAAATAGGCTGGTTTTCTGGACGAGGGAGAAAGTGTTGCGTAGGTACAAAGGCTGTCGTGACAGAGCCGTGTTTGACCCCTCAACACCGCCATTGTCTCGCCATTCTGCCTCCATTGTTCCACCATTGTACCGCCATCACCACAAAGCCGTTTGCATATCTACTCCTGTCGCCTTTCTGCCACAAAGAAAACATTCATGCAAATGACTGCTGGCACCTGAATAAAGGAAATGTATTGATGTGCTGTTCACTCGCGCACAGCACAGCAAGCGCGCACACGCACACACACACACACACACACACACACACACACACACACACACACCACACACACACACACACACACACACACACACACACACACACACACACACACACATAAAATGGTTCAGCATTGTATTACTCCTGTCTTTGTGTGTACTGGCCCTGTCATCCCCCCTCTGCACACACACACACACACACACACACACACACACACACACACACACACACACACACACACACACACACACACACACACACACACCACACACACACACACACAACACCTCAGGAGGACGGCTGGAGAAAAGGCCAGAGCTGAGAGCCAGAGCTAACCGGGCTCATTACATCACAGGCAGCCCTGACTACACTACTCAGCAGACCCTGCCTGGGGTCAGAGGTCAGTACACCATCACCTTGAGGGGAAGAACTGACTCTGTCGAAACAACGTTGATAGATGATCATCTTCATCCTTCTTTAATAGGTCCATGTCTTCATCCCACGTTTCACTTTTGTGTCTGTTTTCGGCGTACCCACAATGCACTGCGGCCGTCTCAGAGAAGGAACTAGGTGCTTAATGCATGAGTTTTAGATACACGTAGAAGTTATTGCAGAGCTAGAGTCGTGGGTCGTTATGTTTTCAAACATGGATGTATGCTTCAGATTCAAATTCTAAAGAGGATTGGAAATAATTTACAATTCCAGATGTTAAATGTAATTCTTCATTTCATGCCATGCAACATTGATTTAATATGGAATACATCTAAAACAAATATATATACATATTTAGTATTTATATTATTTTATGTACAAATACTTTATATTTGACTGAGCAAGCATTTGCCCTCATTGGTTATTAAAACAAACACAATTACAGGTCAAGGATCCAGCCGATGGAGCGTTTACTGTCATTCAATATTTCACAGAACATGATGCGTCCCGACTTCCATTATCAAATCAACCTGGTGGACGTCCGGGTTTAAACCTCCTGTTGAGAAACCGAGTCTCTAGAGTCCATAGTTCTGAGGAGCCTTGAGGAGGTTAAGAGTCGGGTTACCGAGAGGCTGAGTCAGGCTGCGGGCCTCAGTGCTGAGGGAACACACTGGGGGGGGTGCTCATGAGAACACCAGCTTCCTCCATGGATAACCTCTCGGAGATGGTCTGAAGCATTCAGAGGAGCGGCTCTTTGGAGCGGGAATGTAACGCATTACAGTTCACATGCCAAACACAGCGCTCCTAAACAAAGAAACAGAACCTAATCCAGCCCTCGTGGGGTCTGGGAGACTGCTTCTGGGTTGTCCAACAATTAGAACTATCAACACATTATGAAATAATTCAACAA